>NC_090653.1:273499231-273666731 GCF_040937935.1 Hyperolius riggenbachi
TTCCACAGGAGCGTTTGCGTTTCTGGGAAACGCAAACGCAGGACCTGCAGCATTTTGGGAGCGTTAGCGCTTCAATGTAAAGTATTGAAACGCTAGCAGAAACGCTAGCGTTTTGCGGTTCAGCACACTAACAAAATTAAAAATAATTCACAGGACCAATCAGGATAAAAACGCAAAACGCTACACAACCACTGAGCAAAAAAATACACTGTTGCAAAACGCGACCGAAAATGCGCATGATATGAATCCACTTGCAAACCGCTCAGACAAAACGCTAGCGGTTGCGTTTTGCGGATTTCAGTGGGTTCCAGGCCTAAAAGTTAACCTGAAGCAACAGCGATCTGAGAGCTGCCATATTGGTTTCCTTTTAAGCAATACCAGTTGCCTGGCTGCCCTTACTGATCTATTTGGCTGTAGTTGTGTCTGAATAACAACACAAACAAGCATGCAGCTAATCGTGTTAGATCTCATGACAGAAACACCTGATTTGCTGCATGGATGTTCAGGGTCTATGGCTAAAAGTGTTAGAAGCAGAGGATCAGGACGACAGCCAGGGAACTGGTATTGGTTGAAAGGAAATAAATATAACTCCATATAACTCACCACGGGTTCACTTTAACATAACCTGTTGGACCCGCCAACAGGTCATGCGATGGTGCCGCTGGAGCTAGAGACACTAGTATGCCCAGGGCGGCGTTAATTACTATTCCCCCTCCAGGTCACCATGGACAGTGGGGAAATATGTAATGCAACTGACAGCTATTACAGGTGGCCAAAGTGAGCCGTTTTTATAGTAATTTAAGCGCTGTCTTTTGACAAATTACTGTCAGAGTTCCGCTTTAGCTGTAATTCCTATTACGGCCTATGGCACCGCCGAATTCTCCGGCTCGGTTTTCAGTTGCTTCGGTTTGTGGAGTGGAGCCTGGAGAGATTGCCACTCTGCACATGAGGGTCACAGCAAGCTCCTTACACCATCCAACCAAATATAATAAACCAGAGTGTCTTCATGTGCTTAAATACTTTTAATCATAGCCTGCAAAATTTCATAATACAAAACATGGTTCACACTACTTCTAAAATTCTAAAACCAAACTAGGACATATGAGCTTCCATAGACGTTATCCCACTGTCCCCAGGATGGTATATTACCGTATTGATCACCCAGCCTTAGCCTATGCAAATCAATCGGTTTACCCAATCATATTTGGACATTTGTGGGCCCTCCACCCGGCGCACACCACGAGGCCTTCTCACTCACTCACACACACACTAATAGACAGTGCGCTGTCACTTTAAGATGAATCTCGTTTGATCACTATACCAGTACTTATCTTCCCGGAAATTTCCACCAAACTGTATTGTTATCAAGCAATGGGGGTATAGCCTCTGGTGACACTTTTACTCACTCTCCTTCCATATTTCACAAAACAGTTTCTCCTTACTCCTGTCATCCATGCACTGGGCAGATAAAGATCACAGTTCACTGCTGCTCTTACAACTCAGATATACATCTGTCACCTCTTCAATTGCGCTGTATACAGTGTGTGATTATTTCAAGTGCTGGTGTTACTCATGACCTTACTGCAGCCTCCACATCCTTCAGAGGGAGGTATGCTCAGGGCACTTTCGTGTGTAGATGCTGATCGCATCACCTCCTGCGCTGCCTGCTCCGGTCTTCCACCAAATTCTCACTTGCGGGGGTTCATGGTGCGGCTCGACGTCCCGTGATAGTGAGAGCTCACGTGTGTCTGCCTAACCCCGCCCACTGACGTGTTTCACCCCGCCCACGGGGCTTTCTCAAAGTGTAATGGGGTTGGCTCTTACTGCAGCATCACCTCCTTATAGAGGCCATCATCCACAGCTGCCTGGCTCCTCCTTGCTCACAGTCCGCCATCTTTCAATTCTGTCAACTAAGGGCAAAGCATATTCTTGTTATTTCTTCCGTTTATTAGATCATCACAATTTACTTATAGACCATATTTCACAGAGGATGTGGAGGCTGTAGTTAGGTCGTGAGTAACACCAGCACTTGAAATAATCACACACTGTATACAGCGCAATTGAAGAGGTAACATATGTATATGTGAGTTGTAAGAGCAGCAGTGAACTATGATCTTTATCTGGCCAGTGCATGGATTTATTGTATTTATAAAGCACCAACATATTACGCAGCGCTGGACATTAATTTAGGTTACAGACAATATTTAGGGGTGACATACAGCAAAATGACAATACAGGAATACAAGAAAGACCAGATCATGCAGCACAGTATGAGTACAAGGTAATGCTTAGTCAGTCACTGGATGGAGCATGGAGATTAGGCAAGTTAGGTTCACTCAAATGCATAGCATGGGTTTACAGTAATGGAGGTGCATGATCAGGTAGGACACAAAAGGAGGAGGACCCCGCCCAAAGGCTTACAATCTAGAGGGAGAGGTAGGGACGCGAGAGGCAGGGGACCAGAGTTCAGCTGTGGGGTTAGAGCAATTGTGAGGGGTGGTAGGCCAGAGTGAAAAGGTGAGTTTTGAGGGCCTTTTTGAAGGTGATGAAGGAGGGGGCTGCCCTAATGGGTGGAGGTAGGGAGTTCCATAGTGTTGGAGCGGCTCTTGAGAAGTCCTGGAGGTGTGCATGGGACTGGGTGATGCGGGGGACGGACAGGCGAAGTCACGGATGACAGGAGTAAGGAAAAACGGTTTTGTGGAATATGGAAGGAGAGTGATTAAAAGTGTCACCAGAGGCTATACCCCCATTGCTTGATAATACAGTTTGGTGGAAATTTTCAGGAAGATAAGGATCAGTTCAGTGATCAAACGAGATTCATCTTAAAGTGACAGTGCACTGTCTATTAGTGTGTGAGGCCTCGTGGTGTGCGCCGGGTGGAGGGCCCACAAATGTCCAAATATGATTGGGTAAACCGATTGATTTGCATAGGCTAAGGCTGGGTGATCAATACGGTAATATACCATCATGGGTAAATTAAGTAATGACAGTGGGAGAGTTCATAGGTATTTGAAAAAATAGAAAAATAGCTTTATTGTGACACCAAATCCATAACTAGGTAACCAAATTAAAATCAATTAAAAGTAGCCTGTAATGAGCGCACCACCTTCCGCACCTCCATCACGCACCACTTACTTAAACACCCCTAACGGTACCGGTACCAGTTTGGCCGCGTCTTCAGAGAGGGGGAAAGAGCAGTATGTGCACAGATATGGAGGGCAAAGGGAGTCCTCTTCAGCTTGCAAGCATGGGACAGTGTTGGCCCTCAGGCGACTGCTCTACCTGCTCTGCATTGCAGCAGGGAACGCGCACTGATGCCATGTCTTTCTAGCGTAGTCTTGCAGCCGTGAGGAGCGCTCCAGGTCACGTGATTCAGACCCGCCCACCAACGCGTTGCTCCCGCCCACTTGCGAGCTTCGTCAGGGTGTACGTGGCTTGCCATTGGTTACCCAATCCGTCCTTTTAATCCAGCAGCTGCGGGGCGGGGAGTCCTTTGGTACGTCATAGCTCCGCATAGCATACAGAAGTCTATGCGCACCACCTCAACACCGTCTCGCGTTACTGATAGTATCCATGGCAACTCTGGTATACCAATGTGGCGTCATATCCGCGTTCAAGCGGCATCTTTTCCGCATTTCAGCTAACACAACACTCGCCTCTCCAATGCTCTCCTATGTGCCCACACAGAAAGGGTATGTTCAAAACGGAATTTTTATATATAGATGTATATCTCTTGTTTCCCATATAGGGATCTCACACAGTTCTTTAGTTTAGGTATATTTCCACTGCTCAACAAAGGGTCACCAGGGTTGGCATCCTCCAGGAAAAAGCGGACAGCCCCGATGCCAACCTCGTGGGGAATCGACGTGTACAAACTCTCAACATCGATTCCCACAAGGATGTCATCGGGGCCGAGCCCGACCTCACCGAGGAGTCTAAGCACATCAGTAGAATCCTGCACAAAAGAGGGAAGTGAGGACACCAATCCCTTCAATTTAGCATTAAGCCACTTCCCTAGTTTCTCAGTGGGGCCGCCTATTGCGCTAACAATCGGGCGACCTGGTGGTTTTGATGCATTTTCGTGAATTTTTTGGAATGAGGTACAATATTGGGATACGATAATTCTCTACCCTTAAGAATTTCATTTCTTTAGAGTCCAAGACATTGGCCTCCCCAGCATCATCAATCAGGCTTTTGACATACGCCACTACATGATCATAGGGCTTATCCTTCAATACCCGGTATGTATTCTCATCAGAAAGTTGGCGATTGGCCTCGGCCAGATATTCCTCCTTAGACCACGTTTCCCCCTTTATCACTCGGTCTAATAAAGATGTTATCGGCTGCTTTTAATTCCGTCAAAGCAGTCCTCTCACCACTAGTTAGATTATCCTGATTTCTGGGGTATTGCCATTTTAACTTTCTAAATTCCTGAGTGACCAGGTCCGAAAATATACCCAAAGCCTGATTTTGATAAGGGGATGGCATGTACTTGGACCCCACATGCATTTGTACATGCTCATTTGCATTCAACTCATCACTGCCATGACTCCTCCCAACATCTTTTGACCCCAGATCTTTCAACTCCTCCATATGTCGCAAGGTTTCCCTCTCACCCAGGCTCCAAAACACATCCTGTGTTGCTGGTCCTACACTCTGCTCCTGGGGGGCTACATTGTCCTGGTCATGATGATCATACATCACCCGCAAATTCAGTCTCCTAATGAACAACTGGAAACCTATTTGGACATCAAACTCGTCTCTTCCCTGTACTGGGGAGAATGATAAGCCTTTTGACAGGAGAGAAACGTGGTCAGGGCCCAAGGAGAAATCAGAGAGATTAATAACATTAATTTGTTGATTAGTGGTCCCCTGTGTTTTTAACACCATGGCAGTACTCCATGGCAACTCTGGTATACCAATGTGGCGTCATATCCGCTTTCAAGCGGCATCTTTTCCGCATTTCATCTAACACAACACTCGCCTCTCCAATGCTCTCCTATGTGCCCACACAGAAAGGTTATGTTCAAAACGGAATTTTTATATATAGATGTATATCTCTTGTTTCCCATATAGGGATCTCACACAGTTCTTTAGTTTAGGTATATTTCCACTGCTCAACAAAGGGTCACCAGGTAAACAGTCTCATCCCCCTCTTTCCAATCACCAGTGATTCCCCAGGGCACCCAAAAGGAAGCCACTGTTTATGAGGGTAGAAATGGGGCATAGCTTAGTTCACTGTTAAGTCCTGCTGAGCCCATAGCCCCCAGCAGATAGATCCACCGGCTTTCCTGCTGTTTCAGTAGTCTTAGTCTGACTCCCCCTCTCCTATTTATTGGGATTGATGCAATTCCCATTGCTTTCAGGCCTCTTGGATCACCATCATGTTCCTGGCAGAAATGTTCCGCAACGGAACTCTTATGTTGTCCTGAAGGCCACTGTTTATATTAGATATATGTTCCATAACTTGTGTTTTTAACTTGCGAGTAGTTAGTCCCACATATATCTTGTGGCATGGGCACTCCAAGCGATAAATGACCCATTCACTATCGCAATTAATGAAGCTCCTGATTTTCCATTGCTTCCTACCTGATGCATCCTGAAAGAATTTAGCTTGCACCATTACCTCGCATGCAACACGCTTACCACATCTATACATTCCTGCAATTTTACTGCGACCTAACCAGTTGGAAGTTACAGTTAGAACATATTGTGAATTTACCAATGCATCCCTCAAGTTGGGTGCACGTTTCGCTACAAGCAGTGGGCGTTCGCCAACAATTCCTTTCAAATCGGGATCGGTCTGCAATACTGGCCAGTATTTTGACAGAGCTTTCTGGATCTGCCTCCAGTTGGCATTATATGGGGTTATGAATCTGGGGGTTCATCTTAAAGTTATGAATCTTTAAGATTCATCTTAAAGTGACAGTGCACTGTCAGTGTGTGAGACCTCGTGGTGTGCGCCGGGTGGAGGGCCCACAAATGTCCAAATATGATTGGGTAAACCGATTGATTTGCATAGGCTAAGGCTGGGTGATCAATACGGTAATATACCATCATGGGGACAGTGGGATAACATCTATGGAAGCTCATATGTCCTAGTTTGGTTTTAGAATTTTAGAAGTAGTGTGAACCATGTTTTGTATTATGAAATTTTGCAGGCATTATGATTAAAAGTACTTAAGCACATGAAGACACTCTGGTTTATTATTTTTGGTTGAATATTGTTCATGGTACCAGAGTGTCTCCCCATTATTGGGTCGTGCGCAATTATAAACATGTGGCCACCAAATTCTGGTTAGTAATTGGAATCCTTACACCATCCACTGAGACTGAGCCCCTCCCCATAAGGTCCTTTACAGTCACAATGGTGACTCCTACGCTACTGAATATAGGGGGCTTTTAGAATTTTTTTTTTATAAAGTGCTCACCCGTGCTGGGTACGCAGAGGGCTGGGGGAGCCGCTGGATATTTAGAAGGATATTTTATAGAAAAGCAATATTTGCTCAGCTGCTGCCTATACTGTACAAGTCAAACATTGAAGAAAAACAAAAACAGCAATTTCATATTAAAATTTAAAATTTATTTATACAAACCAGTTTAGACACAAATGTAAAAGCAGTATAAACATATGTACAAATATTTGTGCCAAGGTTCAATAAACTTTTTTTCTCTCGACTTTTCTCACAGGAGAGTTTTTCAAACCTTCTTAATAAAATAACGTCTCAGCCACCACCAAATCCAAAAAAATACTTAAATATAAAAACTGTGAAATAAACATGACTTTTTTTCCCCTTGTTATTACTTTTCCACCAGCTTACTGCTGAAAAGGTAATTTGTCGATGCAAAGTAAGAAAATATATACCTCGTGAGAAAAGATCGAATTCGGGTATTTGGCATCTTTTTATAAAAGTGGTCAACAACATACCATGCGGTAATTTACCGCTTGGGCGATAACGCATTCGGTAATGCTTTATGAATCGAGGCCCATGATGGACAGACTTGAGATATGTACACAACAGAAATGTTCCAACTGAACCCAGAACTGCTCCACTTAAAGAGACACTGAAGCGAAAAAAAAAATGATGATATTATGATTTGTATGTGTAGCACAGCTAAGAAATAAAACATTAAGATCAGATACATCAGTGTAATTGTTTCCAGTACAGGAAGAGTTGAGAAACTCCAGTTGTTATCTCTATGCAAACAAGCCATTAAGTTCTCCGACTAAGTTAGTCGTGGAGAGGGCTGTTATCTGACTTTTATTATCTCAACTGTTCCTGGACTATTTACTTTTCCTCTGCTAGAGGAGAGGTCATTACTTCACAGACTGCTCTGAAAGACTCATTTTGAATGCTGAGTGTTGTGTAATCTGCACATATTATAGAATGATGCAATGTTAGAAAAAACACTATATACCTGAAAATAAAAGTATGAGAATATTTTCTTTGCTGCTAATCTTCTAGTAATTATTCATAGTACACAACTAATTCACTATATCATATTTGTTTTTTCGCTTCAGTGTCTCTTTAAAAAAGAAAAAAAAAAATGTAAAAAATCATCCAGTAATCTAGGACAACCAAACACGGTTCATAATACTATAGTCAGTCACATGAAATATAATTAATTTGCTCAGTTGTTCAGAGATGACACACTTTCAGGCCTGGAACCCACTACGAAACGCCATCGCTAATCGCAATCGCTAGCGTTTTGTGCGAGGAGTTTGTAAGCGATTTCATGAGCGGTTGTGTAGCGATTAGCGTTTTAAAGTCTGATTGGACCTTTCAATTATTTTTTAATTTTGTTACAGTGTACATTAACTTTAAACCGCTAGCAAAATCGCTCCGTGCAGGTTTTGATGAGCGATTACGCCAGTGATGATATACTTTACATTGAAGCGCAAACACTAACAAAATGCTGCATGTCCTGCGTTTGTGATTTTGCTCATCGCAATCGCTTCTGTGGAATTTGCACCATCCATTTACATTGGCAGAGCGTTTAGGGAAATCGCTAGCGATTTATCACGCTCCCCAGAAAATCGCTCTAGTGGGTTCCAGCCCTCATGAAGCTTTACCAAGACTTGTTAGAGGTTATGGCCCATATGCAATTCACTTTTTTCCTGAATTTTCTCCTAGGAGATAATTTTTCATCTATTTACAGTAAAGGTAGCCATACATCTAGCAATGATGATTCAATCGACAAAGTGATCGACTTTATTAAGGAATCGACTTCAGTATGGTTGATCGAAAGTCGATCGACTAGAAACACACACACTACAAACGATATCCTACGCAATTCACCTTCACATTCGATTTGACCGATGTGTCTCCATGCTTTGAATGCAAAAATCGATTCAGAGTCGATCGAATGACAAGTGAACAGTAGCCGATTCCTGTGCAATCGACCGATATCTTGCACCCTGCTCGATTGACTGAGCTGGTGGATCTGACATGAAATCAGCCACTTTTCATCGATTGGGAATTCTGGAACACTCGATTCCCTCACGATTCTATAAAATGATCGAATTGAATAGTCGATTGTACAGCCAAATCGCTAGATGTATAACTGTTCAGCACTTTGCAGTTGAAAAAGTACCAAAAAATAGTCGAAAAAGAACTATCAAAACTATTTTAATAGTTTTAAAGGCGGGGGTGGGGTTCTCACAATGCTAGCTGCATAAAGAGGCTGGGTCTGCCTATAGAGCCCAGCCTCTGTTGCTATTTTAATCCCCCTAAATCCCCCCTGCGCTCTGTAATCCATCATAAATCACAGCCGCGCTGTGCGGGCTGTGTTTATCTCTTTACTGTCAACTCTCGCCGCTTCCTCCGCCTCCTGCAGAGCTCCGGTCCCCGCCTGCGTCCCTTCCTTCCAATCAGCGCCGAAGGAAGGGACGCGGGTGGGGACCGGAGCGATGCAGGAGGCGGGGGGAGCGGTGAGAGTGACAGTAAAGAGATAAACACAGCCCGCTCTGACAAGCTGCGTGTCAGCAGCGCGGCTGTGTTTTAGGGGGGATTACAGAGCGCAGGGGGGGATTTAGGGAGAATTGAAATAGCAACAGAGGCTTGGCTCTATAGGCAGACCCAGCCTCTATATGCAGCTAGCATTGTGAGAACCCTGCCTCGGGTTCTCTTTAAAAATATCACCTAGGAGAAAACTCAGGAGAAAAAGTTAACTGCATATGGCCCTTGTCATAAAACGCCTTTTGAACCACCAACAAGCAAGAAAATAATCAGAATAATTTTGATAGTACTTTTTCAGCAACTTTTAGTTTTGTTTTTTTTCTCCAATTGTAAAAGGCTTACAAGTTATTTTAAAAAGAATATGAAAATGATCTCCCGGGAAATAACTCAGGAGAAAAAATGAATTGTACATGCGCCTATGTGTTGGAAAAAGTAATCATGCAATTCCCACCCAACGAGAAAGGGAAAGATTTTGTGAAGTTATTGAAAAATCGTTCCTTTTATCGATCAGGAGCAGTTTGGACACGCACACACGCTACAACTTCTTATCCGATCACCTGTTGATCGGACGGGAAATTGCATTGTTTGTTCCCAGCATTATTCATTTATTTTTATCACCACAGTACTGATATTGGATTTAGAAAATTCCCATCAGCCTCCAGTGCAGTTACCAACACAAATCACTGCCACCTTAGGGGCTTTTTCACATCACAGAACGCACACGCGAACGAACCAATTTCGTGCATGCATTATGACCTGCAGCGTGAACATCGGGAAGTTGCAGTGCGATGCGGATTAGCGGCGGTAGTTACCGATGGGAAAAGTTGGCGGTTGGACGTTACGAAGCTCACAGATGTAACGCTCTGGAATGCTTCGTCTAATGTGAAAGGTAACATGAAAGTCAAACCGACTTTCATGTTACCTTTCTAAACGCATCCTAGGAGCGATCTGTCAAAACGCACGGATCAGCTCACAGGGCCCTTTTCCACTAGCAGTCGCTAGCGTTCGCGCTGAACGCTAGCGATTGCTGAATCGCAATTCCGCCGTTTTCCCGACGTTTGCGGACGCGATTTTGCTATGCTATGTACTGCATAGCAAAATCGCGGCAAAAGTCGCTCCGCGGCGCGATCGCGATCAAGTAAAAAACGAATCGCGGTAGTGGAAATGACCTACCGCGATTCCTATGTTAAAAAGCAAACCGTAGCGATTGTAAAATCGCTAGCGGTTTGCGGTTTTGCGATTTAGCTAGCGCAAACGCGCTAGTGGAAAAGGGCCCTTAGTGTGGAAGAGCCCTTACCAGAGTTACTGCTCCAGATTACAAGCTGACAGCTGGGTAAGAATAACGTGTTGGTAGAATAAGCCACGCCAACTAAAAGCCTGTCGAAATTAGAAATAGCTGGATGTTACAGAAACCATAAAATATTAACTTTGGGGTATTCTTTATAATGGTAGTTTGTAAAATTAATCTTTTAAAGTGTATCTGAGATGGGGGCCAAAGGAAAAATGTATACATACCTGAGGAAAAATGTATACATACCTGAGGAAAAATGTATACATACCTGGGGCTTTCTCCAGCCTGATCGCTTCATCGTCGTCCACAGTTGCTGCCTGGTTCATCCGCAACTGGCCCAGGTAAGTTGTCCAGTCAGGGCATGCACAGTTTGCGCTGGACTGAAGGACTTTCCGGGCCAATATGAGGAGGGTTCAGGCAGCGACTGAGGACAACGAGGGAGCGATCAGCCTGGAGAAAGTCCCAGGTATGCAGGCATTTTTCTTTGGCCCCATCTCAAATTTACTTTGAAAAATGAACCAAATGTCCATTCTGAAACGGTGCCAACTAAGGATAAGACTGCTCAGTGCACAATAATTGCCCGATGAAACTCCGGTGGGTGAAATGCAGCATGTGAATGGCTGAATGGGACATAGTGGATTCTTGCCCAGCCTTCACCCTTTTCCAGGCCCTCAAGCCAACCCACGTGCCAGCAGCTAGCCACTAAACATGGATCGAGAATAATAGATATCGATCGCTGGTGGTGAGATGAGTACTGGTGGATACTGGAGCCGTCTGGCAGTAACGCTATGATTTGTGTGAACGTTACTGACGCTGCCACCGTTTGGCAGTGGAAGACTTGTGGCGAGATCGGAATGGTTTTACATGGTGCCAGTAATGAGGGCGTGTCGTCAGCATAGAGGCCTGGAGATACTGGAGCAACTACAGCCATCATGGTGTAAAAGAGCTACTTTGACTTTATCATTCAGATACCGAGGATTGAGTCCAGGGACATTATATATGTACATCACCAAGCCTTAGGCCTCAGTCTGGAACAGCTGTAGGTTGACGGTTGCATTAAACAGTGTTATGTCATAATTCATCCAGTGAAATCATTCTGATTGGTTACTAGTGGTTGGCAGCCTTTGATGAAGTTTTTTCCTTGTCGCACTGGACAAGCAACTTTTGCCCAGTGATTTAATCACTGTCATCGCAATCGTCGTCATTTTTGCACAAATAGTCACTGGTGGAGTTTTGATTTTTCTCTGGGTCAATGTACTCCCCAAATATGTCGCTGATTGAGAACTCCGTTTTCCTCTCCGGCAACTAGTAAGAAAGAAAATACAAAGGGTTAGGTATATAAAGGAGAACTGTAAATCAATTAAATGCAGCCTATGAGAAAATCACTATAGTAATGTTTAAAAACCCAATTCGAATAATGTTTTCCTTCTCTCCCTCCAGTAAAGCATACACCAAGACATTTTTAATACATCAGGCATTCATTAACTAAAATCCATTGAAAGGCAGGGCACAACCAAGTGTATTTTCAATTGACATATTGATTGGACAACTGAAGCGAGAGGGATACGGAGGCTGCCATATTTTTTTTTTTTAAGCAATACCAGTTTCCTGGCAATATCTGATCTCTGCCTCTAATAGTTTTAGCCACAGACCCTGAACATGCATGCAGCAGATCGGGTGTTTCTGACATTATTGTCAGATCTGACAAGATTAGCTGCATGCTTGTTTCTGGTGTTATTTACCACTGCTGCAGCCAAATAGGTCAGCAGGGCTGCCAGGCGACTGGTATTGTTTAAAAAGAGAACCCGAGGTGGGTATTTTAAATCGTAAGAAGACACAGAGGCATGTCCTGTGCATAATCACATGCCTTTGTGTCTCTGTATTGCCGCCTCTAGTCCCCCCCGGGGTCTGCTGTGCCCTCCCTGAAAAAAGCGCTAGGCTAGTGACAATCTTCTTGTCGCTAGCATTCTATTTACCTGCAGCCTGTCATTCAGTCAGCGCTCCTCTGCCTCTGTCCCCGCCGCTGCCCGCCTCCATGAGCTTCCTCCAATCGGAAGCAAAGCCGCGACCCAGGAAGTACCTCCCAGGTCGCGGCTTAGCTTCTGATTGGAGGAAGCTCACAGAGGCAGGCAGCGGCGGGGACAGAGGCAGGGGAGCGCTGACTGAATGACAGGCTGCAGGTTAATAGAAGGCTCGCCCCACCCCCATATCACCGATTAATGCCTTATGCTGTATGAGTACCTGAGAAGCCCACCCGACAAAGGAGCTGGAGGATGTTGACCAATGTGCTGCCTAGAAGATGGCCAGAACTGTTGCAGGATCAGGACTCCGGAGAGGTCAGGACAGAGGGCAACTTAACCTTCCCCCCCAATCCAAAGAGTGGCCCCAACCTCTGCAAGAAGGCTTCCCACACCCCAATACAGCACATGGCCACCTAGCATTGATGTCACAAACCCTCCGGAATCAGTCATAGGTGCTCAGTGAAAGGGGGAGGGGGGACCATACTCACCATTTACTGCCTTGATCTTCTCTTCTGACTCACTTGTCTCCACTCGGTAGGTTCGTCAACAGGGGCAGTGACTACAATATCCAGATGCATACTGGCCCTCCCGCATGTGTTTTAAAACGTAAGATTTATTATTATTATTTTTTAAACTAAACTTTGTTTGCTGGGCTCTCCCTAATATTTTCACTTTTCATTTTTATTCTCTGCTGTGCAGCCAGACACGGGCCCCTGTGGGCGACAGTTATACTTCTGCCTCAGGTTGACCAATGAACATGATTAGTGATTAATGATCCTGAGTCTTTTCATTCTATGCAAGGCTATGACTATTTTGGATATCTAACCATCTGTACAGATACACACACTAACATACTACTTACCTCTACATCATAGTGGTGCTTCTTCTTGGAGTTATGTAACCGCTCACTCAGTTTCGGCATAATATCAGTATACAGTAAGTCCACAATCTCTAAGGAGAGAAAATAAGAATTTTGAATCCAACAGGTTTAGCCACTGCGTAATTCAGCACTCTGATATGCATGGTTTGGACACTCTGCTTACTAATCCATTAGCTGGTATAGGTAGAATTGTACAGAACCAAGTGGAAAATAATCCGGGCCCCAATCCAAAGTTCCCAGTGGGTTACCTTTATTGCATCCCACAATCCAACCGACAAAAGACTGTACATACACCAAACAGTCCTTTTGTGGGCTATACCCGCTTCATCAGAGGCAATAACATGCACCACCTAAACAGGATTTAAGCCCGACGAAGGCTGCAAAGCTGAAAGCTCTCTTATTCTTATTCTTTTTAGTTAGCCAATAAATGGTATCATCCTGATTTAAAACTTCTTGCTTTTACTGATGGCTAACACGGTACAATACCCTACTGCTACTACCTGATGAAGCGGATATAGACCGCGAAATGGCTGTTAGGTGTATATACAATCGTTTGTCAGCTGGATTGAGGTCACCCACTGGGAACTTGTATCCTGGAATTGTAACCTGGATTCTTTTGCACTGCGTTCTGTATGCTGGTGGCTATCTGGAGGCACATTCAGGGCACCTGATCCCCTCGATCAGTCTGCTCAGCTGTCTAGTGCCAGTTATTTTTCTGCAATCCCGATATATTTAGAATTGTGTGTTAGAGCTGGTGGTTGTAACGGGATTATATGATGCATTAAAAAAAAATCCTACTGTAACCATTACTATGGGCGCCTATGGCCATGTCTGATTGCGTTCTTTGCGGCGGGTGTGTGGATGGCGGGGTAGGATAAAGGTTATATATCAGAAAGGGCGATTGCGTGGGGGGGAGTGGTTAAGGTTAGGCGTCAGGAAAGAGTGTTGTGTGTGAGAGAGTAGGGTTAGCTGTAGTAACATTTACCTATATTTTACTACTGAAGATTACTGCTGTAAAATAGTAGAATATTGGTAAACTGATATTCTACTATCGACTCTTTCCCAGTGCCCACATTTCATGGTGCCTTTAGTTCGTGTACGCCCTTTTCTTCAGTCCTGAAGCCTAGCACCAGCCCCGGTCCTCCCATCATGCCAAGTGAGGCGACTTCCTCTGTGGGCAGCACCAGGCAGAAACAGGAAGTGAAGAAAGTGTTTGGCCAACCTATACTGGGGGCAACTGTACCTAGCTACCAAAACTGGGGGCACCTATAACGGTCTACCTACCTATACTGAGGGTGTTTTGGGGGGGCTCACCGCAGCCATAACGTGTGGTGCAAATTGTCTGGTGCTGTGTGATCATTCCAATTCAGGAGGGGGCGCATCCTCACAAGTTTGCCTCAGGCAGCAAAAAGTCTAGAACTGTCTCTGCCTGGCACCATGGGGAATTGTGTTCTTTATATTCATCCTGAGTAACCTTCCATCTTGAGCTGAAAATTCCCAACAAAATCACAAGAACAATCTACTTCTTCCTCCTTGGCTTCAGAAATAACAGAGGTGGCAGGTCAACCAGGCGATGTCTAAAGGGGCCCATACACCTAACGATTTTCCCGACGATATACAGCCATTTCGATCACAGTGATCGAAACGGCAGTGAACTCTCCGCGCACACCGCTGACAGATCGATTTCTG
Source organism: Hyperolius riggenbachi (assembly GCF_040937935.1). NCBI lineage: Eukaryota > Metazoa > Chordata > Amphibia > Anura > Hyperoliidae > Hyperolius > Hyperolius riggenbachi. The sequence goes on from NC_090653.1 coordinate 273,514,073, forward strand.
TCAGAAATCGCTCCCGTCGACCCATCCGTGCAGAAGATTTTTCTCGGTCGCCAGCGGGTCGGGAGTGCATCGTTAGCGGCGTTTGAATGCCCGACGACCGACGCAATACAGCGGGTATACATTACCTGTTCAGGCCAGCGCAAGTCCCTTGGTCGTCTTCTCCGCTTCGGGCTCCAGAGCTACACAGAACTTCCTGTCCCGGCAAAAAGTTTAAACAGTAGAGCGCCCTCTACTGTTTAAACTTCCCCTGAACAGGAAGTTCAGGAGCCGGAGCGGAGAAGAAGACAGCGGGGACTCTCGACGGCCTGAACAGGTAATGTATGCAGGGGGGCGGCAGCAGCGGCAGCTCCACAGATTGTGATCGGTTTCAGACTGAAATCGATTCATAATCTGTTTGCAGTAAAGGTGGCCATACGATCCCTCTCTGATCAGATTTGATCTGTTGGTTGAATCTGATGGCAAATCGACCAGTGTATGGCCACCTTAACCACTTCAGCCTTCAGTCGTTTTCACTTTATGCATCCGAGCAATGTTCACCTCCCATTCATTAGCCTATAACTTTATCACTACTTATCACAATGAACTGATCTATATCTTTTTTTTTCCGCCACCAATTAGGCTTTCTTTGGGTGGTACATTTTTGCTAAGAGCCACTTTACTGTAAATGCATTTTAACAGGAAGAATAGGAAAAAAATGGAAAAGATTCATTATTTCTCAGTTTTCAGCCATTATAGTTTCAAAATAATACATGCCTCCATAATTAAAACTCACGTATTGTATTTGCCCATTTGTCCCAGTTATTACACCGTTAAAATTATGTCCCTTTAACAATGTATGGCGACAATATTTTATTTGGAAATAAAGGTGCATTTTTTCCGTTTTGCATCTATCACTATTTACAAGTTTAAAATAAAAAAAAAATACAAAAATATTTCATCTTTACATTGATATTTAAAAAGTTTAGACCCTTAGGTAAATATTTACATGTTTTTTTTTTATTTGGGTATTTTTGGGAGGGTGGGAGGTAAACAGTTTTTTTATAATGTAAATGTGTGTTGAGTTTTATTTTTTTTTAATTTTAGTTGTAGTTTTACTTTTGGGCCAGAAGATGGCGGCCATGAGTTTGTTTACATGACGTCACTCTAAGCGTAACATACGCTTAGAGGGACGCATGGGGGACGCAACAGCCAGAAAAAGCGGAGCTTCTGAGAGAAGCTGTCGCTTTTTCTGCGGGGGAGAGGAATCAGTGATCGGGCACCATAGCCCGATTCACTGATTCGTGGGCTAATGATCCGCGTCCGGGAGCGCACGTGCGCGATCGGCCGCGGGAGCGCGTGGACGCGCACATGGCCTCCTGGGCGTAGCTAGTACGTCCAGGAGGCCAACGTCCAGGAGGCCAAAGTAGTAAAGGTAATGAACATTTTTCAAAAGGTTTGACATTCTGAATACATTTTTGGGCTGTACATATTCTCAAGGTTGTATTAATTGAATTTCATCCCACTTTAATATGGACCTGAACTCAGAAATTCCTCTCTGCTCTAAACAGCATAAATAACCGTTAAAGAAAAATATTTGTTACAGCTGATCCAAATCCTGCGATAAATCTGCAGTGTGTCTACATCCTGCTGTCTTGGAAGGAGACAGGGTTAACATCCTATGTTTACAATTTAGCTGTTCTGCGTGGCAGTCATGTGACAGCAGAGAGACCAAATTACAACGTGTGATTAGTCACAGATGAGAGGGAATTCGACGGATTCGACGGACTAAACTCTCTAAATACATACAGGTAGCATTTCTATATGCTTTCCTTCTGTCCTGTGCAAGTTTCAGGTCCAATAATTGCATCATACACGGGCTATCGCAGGGCCCAAAGGAACCAGAATTATTGTCATAGACCGATTGGATGAAGACAAGTAAAGACTTGTGACTGTCAGTTTAGGCAAACTTCAACTGCTAGTCTCTGCCTATTCTATAGAAGGGCTTTCAGACAGTTGCACTAACACAAAATGAAAATTATGGATTGCAGATAAGGCCACATGATTGTGTAAAAAGAACAACATTTTACCAGTGGGGAGGGCTGCATAAACCCGCCTTACCATTAAAGCGGAACTGAAGATCTTCTAAAAATTAAAGAGTTTCACTTACCTGGGGCTTCTGCAAGCCCCGTGCAGCTGTCCTGTCCCCAGGGCCGGATTTGTACTTCCAAGTGCCCTAGGCCAGCTGTCACCAACCAACCCCCCCCCCCCCCCCCTCCCCCAAATTCTGTCCAACCTTCTGAGTAGCAATAACTAGTTTCAATGGGCTCCCCTCCATTTTGCTGCTCTGCCCCTCATTTGGCAAAGAAGCAGTGCATGCCCAAAGCATTCCCGGCCTCGGCTGCTGTGCACATCTGAGTGCGAAACTGCAAGGAGCATGAGTAGCCAGAGCATGTGCTGCTTCTTTGTCCTCTGTGCGACTGGCTACAGACAGTCAGAGCCACAAACAGGTGACAGGGCAGCGCTATTGAAAGAAGCTCATCCAAAACAGAGAACATGCGAGTAGAAGATCTAAAACTACACACGATGACATAGATGTGCTTTAAACAGTGACAATATAGTACTTAGGGCAAGGCAAGGAAGGGCAGATGAGTCATTAGGAAGTTTTGAAGTTATTAAAACAGAATGATAACATTTATTAGCTAACTGTAAATAAAAACTGAGCCTTTGGCTTCTTCAGACTTTGTATATGTTCGTAGACTTTATACTAACAAGATGTTAGAGCACACAACTATATATACATTCAGCATCAGAAGGAGATACATAGTTTGTTTTGCAAATATAAATAAATGTAATATAATGGCCATCCTGTTTCACTGATAGCTAGCTAGCAAAGTACAATGCTCTTCTAAAATGAGTCAAGAAAGAGTTAAACTGTAGCACAGAGAATGCTGTGATCATTCCCTAGGAAAAAACAAACAAACCATAAATTTAACAGGTCACAGGTCTTTAAGAGCTGACCAGACCAGTAATAAATCTGACAGCGCAGGGGCAGAAGATTCCTGTTTGTGATTCTTAATTTGTGCATGAAAAAAACAAACTTACAGAACTCAAGAATTCTGCTAGTAAACCCAGGCTGGCACTTCTCACAGCAGCTTGTATGTCCCCACCATCATACATACGACATAATCATCAGGTGATAACACATACTGACTGTCCTCAAACACACTCTACACAAGTGAGAGAGATGCAGGGATCTCTGGAATTCAGGCAGACCAGAGCAAAGCAGGAGCGAGGATTTACTTTGACATGTGACCTCTTATCTCTCAAAGTCCAGCGCCCTGCTGATTTTTAACGCCCTAGGCCATGACCTTTGTGGCCTTCCCAGAAATCCGGCCCTGCCTGTCCCACAGCGCTCCTCAACGATGATCTGTTCCCCGCCGCCAGCTAGTTTCGTTACTTGACTTGTAAGTCGAGGGTCCACTGCGCCTGCGCAGCTCTGCCAAGCGCATCCTTTTTCCACGTTCCTGTCTGCAATAGCGCTATTGCGGACTGGAATACGAAGAAGGATATGCGTGGCTAGAGCTGTGCAGTGACCCGTCGGCGAAAACCGAAAGTAGTTGGCGGCGGGAGAACGGAGGATCGTGGAGGACCAGCGCGGGACAGGACTACTGCAAGGGACTTGCAGAAGCCCCAGGCAAATGTAACTTTTTATTTTTAGAAGATCTTCAGTTCCACTTTAAAGTTTCCTCCTTTCCCCAGTCCTCCTCTTTAGTGCATGCGTTTCCCACCACTGCTAAAGATCCAAACAGAAAGGTCTTCTAAGGTTGCACCCAAGGCCGGTTCTAGACTCTGTGCTGCGTGGGGCAAACTTGTGAGTATGAGTCCTCCCCCCTCCCCAATTGGAATGATCGCACAGCACCCAACAATTTGCACCGCATGTTATAGCTGCGGTGAGCCCCCCCCCCCCCAAAAAAACACCCTCAGTATAGGTAGGTAGCCAGTTATAGGTGCCCTAGTGTTGGTAGCTAAGTACAGTTGCCCCCAGTATACGTTGGCCAGGCACTCTTCACTTCCTTATAATTTTATAAGGCGCAGAGGGACGATTGTTGTATCTTGTATAGTGGAATCGATGAGGTTTTGAGCAAACCTTGTAGCTCTCCCTGCAACCTAATCAATTTATTTGTGAACAAAGCGCCACAATCATCATTTTCTACTCTTCACTTCCTGTTTCTGCATGGTGCTTCCCCCAGACTTCTGGCGCCCGAGGAAGTCGCCTCACTTGACATCATGGGCGGACCGGGCCTGGTTGCACCACCTCCTCCCCTTGTTACCTGGCAGCACGAGAAGGTAATGTTACAGGATGTCCACTTATCAAATTGTTCTAGTGACTGTACACTCCCCACCATGCTGGGGGGAGGTGGTAAATAAACAAAATCATGCTGATCAATGTAAGATGCCGCTTATTCCATCCCGTTATATATAGTACACCCCGAAACATCAACAGAAAACTGAATTAGGCACTCAAACAAATGTGCGCCTAACATAAATGAAAAATGGGGAGGAGCTACTAAGGTAAGGAAGTGGTGGCAATAAGTGCCTTAGTAAACCTGGTGGACACGATCCCGACACTAAAAGAGCATCAAGATAAGAAGAACGTGAATGAGCGTGGCCTCACTGCGTAGGGCGGCTGGCATTTTTGCAATAGCACAGAGCGTACGGCAGGAAAAGTGTGGTCACACTTGTTCATAGACAGGAGCGCATCCGCAAACTTCCAGAGGGTCCCGGCGTCCATGAGGAGGATGTGGGAAGCCTCTGAAGGATCCAGAAGTTTCCTGCTACCAAGGTAAGTATCCCTTTCTTAAAAAGAATCTGTACTCAAAAATTCTTACAGCAAAAAGCATACCATTCTATTCATTATGTTCTCCTGGGCCCCTCTGTGCTGTTTCTGCCACTCCCTGCTGCAATCCTGGCTTGTAATTGCCAGTTTTAGGCAGTGTTTACAAACAAAAGACATGGCTGCTAACCAGCTTGTGATAGGCTGAGAGGAGCTCATTCTGTGACTCACACAGAGCCAGCAGGGGCATGGAGAGGTTGTGTATAGCTTCTATCCTATCACAGCAGAGCAGCACATTCCTGCCTGAGCCCGACAAAGGAAAGAAGATTAGATTATATAACAGATAATACAGCCACTGTGCAACTAGGAAAGGCTGCAGTAAGACAGACCACATTAGAACAGGTATAGGAACTTATAGGATAGAAGAAATAAGGCTGAACATTTTGTTACAGAGTCTGTTTAAAGCAGGCCTGAACTCAGAACGTTCTCTCTGCTCTAAAAGATACGCAACAGTATAACAACCTTTAAAGCAAAACATTTCTTTGTTACAGCTGATACAAATCCTACAATAAATCTGCACTGTTTCTACTTCCTGATTCATGGAAGCAGACATTGTAACAGCCTGAGCTTTCCAATGGGCTTATCTGCCATCTATGCCGTGGCAGACATGTGACACGGGAGAGATCAGATTATAACTTGTAATTAGACACCAATGAGGGGTAATTGAACAGGCTAAACTCTCTAAATACATACAGGGGGAATTTCTCTTGATTTTCCTTCTGTCCTGCACAGGAGTTCAGGTCCATTTTAAAGTTATAGATTTGCGTTGAAGCAAACTTGTGAGAGGGAAAAAAATGAACATTAGATACTTACCAAAGTAGTGGTAAGCCTCTCGATGCTTCAAAGGCTTTCCAGATCCTTCTCGACCCCTCCACTGCTTCCTGGGACCCTCTTCCTTTTTGTGGCTATGCACCCATCCATGTACAATTGCAATTGTACTGAGCATGTGCATATATGGTCTGCACATGCCCGGTAGCAGGAAGCCGCTCATGCACGGAGCTACTGGGCATGTGCAGTCCGTACTCACGCATGTACAGGATTGGTCACACTTGGTACACAGACAGAAGTGCGGCCATGAGAGAAATCCGTCAAATTCCTCGGATATGCTAAGAGGGACCCAGAGCTGGACTTCTCCACATGCTTACCTGAAACCTGATCATCCTCTGCAAAATTTCCTTAAACATTTTGGTTCCTGTTCCAGTTAACATACTTAATCGCAGTTTCATCTTATCACTGGTCACTTCTGCACAAAAGTTTTCTGCACCAGTAAAGAGGACCTCTCTATATTCTGTCTGGCCTGGAACCCACTGCAAAACGCTATCGCTAATCGCAAGCGCTAGCATTTTGTATGAGCAGTTTGTCAGCGGTTTCATGAGCGTTTCGGGAAGTGATTTTACAAAGTGTATCAATTTGCCAGCGATTGTGTAGCGATTAGCATTTTAAAGTCTGATTGGTCCTTTCAATTAATTTTAATTTTGTTACAGTGTGTGGTAAGGTTAAAACGCTAGCAAAATCGCTCCATGCAGGTTTTAATGAGCGATTAAACCAGCGTTTATATACTTTACAGTGAAGCGCTAACGCTCCCAAAATGCTGCATGTCCTGCGTTTGCGATTTGAGGAATCGCAAACGCTCCAGTGGAAGTTGCCCCATCCATTAACATTAGCTGAGCGTTTTTGCAAAACACTAGCGTCTTGAATCGCTCCAGAAATGCTCACAAAACCGCTCTTGTGGGTTCCAGCCCTCTGGGGTTTTATTTGAAAAGTATTCTTATAGGAGTACATGAAAGAGTTTGCCGGCAAATTAACTCAGAATGCCTTTGCTTAGTCTTGGATTGGATCGTACCTTTAAAACTGAGTTCCTGCCACCCAGGGACATAGCGGTTCTTCAGCTTATAGATTTTTTGCTGCATAATTCCTGGCGGAACGTTTCTGAAATGAGAAAAGGCTATTTTGAGCAGGGAGGTTCATACAGCAACAATGCAGGCTACATCTACAATGCCTAAAGAGCAGAGCTGATCAGAGAGGTGCTAACCTGTTTGGCTTGCAAGTAAATGGAATGCAAATTGTATTGTACTGTAAAATGCCCCCGAGCGAAATCTGTTTATACTCTGGTAGAGAGGGAGGAGACAACTAAACACCAGGGTTTTTTCTCCCATAGCGTGTTCCCTGGTGTCTAGTGGCTGCCCTCCCTCTCCCATTGCGTCGTGTCCTAGTCGGCCTCTAGTATTTGCAGCTCGCGCTCTACTACCTGCGCTACCTACAAACACTCCAGAGTGAATCTGAAGGAAGGAAGATACAAAGAATCGTATCACGTGAGACCCACATCCTGCACCAAACGCTGCCACCTGCACGCCTGCGGTGCAATCTGATCACCCACACCAATAGATCGCCCGCAGATCCGACATCAGATCACCTCCCAAGTGCAGTGTTTACATCTGTTCTCTCTTCTAAACACCCACTAATTACTCATCAGATGTAAACACTGCACTTGGGAGGTGATCTGATGTCGGATCTGCGGGCGATCTATTGGTGTGGGTGGGTGATCAGATTGCCCGCAAGGGGCAGGTTAGGGGCTGATTGATGGGTGGCAGTGACAGGGGGTGATTGATGGGTGATTGATAGATGATTAACAGGTGATCAGTGGGTTATTACAGGGTAGAACAGATGTAATTAATGCACTGGCAAATTGATAAGGGGGGGGTCTGAGGGCAATCTGAGCGTGTGGGCGAGTGATTGGGTGCCCGCAAGGGGCAGATTAGGGTCTAATCTGATGGGTAACAGTGACAGGTGGTGATAGGGGGTGATTGATGGGTAATTAGTGGGTGTTTAGAGGAGAGAACAGATGTAAACACTGCACTTGGGAGGTGATCTGATGTCGGATCTGCGGGCGATCTATTGGTGTGGGTGGGTGATCAGATTGCCCGCAAGGGGCGGGTTAGGGGCTGATTGATGGGTGGCAGTGACAGGGGGTGATTGATGGGTGATTGACAGGTGATTAGTGAGTTATTACAGGGGGGATAGAGGCATACAGTACACAGGGGGGGGGGGGGGGGTGATCAGGAGGGAGCAGGGGCAGTTTAGGTTTAAAAAAAAAAATAGCGTTGACTGGGTGCAAACAGTGGTCTGGGGGGTGGGCAGGGGGGGTCTGAGGGGTGCTGTGGGCGATCAGGGGGCAGGGGGGGGGAAATCAGTGTGCTTGGGTGCAGACTAGGGTGGCTGCAGCCTGCCCGGGTGGTCCCTCGGACACTGGGACCACCAGGGCAGGAGGCAGCCTGTATAATAGGCTTTGTATACATTACAAAGCCTATTATACGTTTGTCATGCGGCGATCCGGGTGCTAGTAACCCACCGGCGCTTCCGAACGGCCGGCGAGGGGGCGGAGCCAGTCGCAGGCGGCTGATCTCGTCACGAATGACGCGATCGCCGCATAACCACGCCCCCCGCCGATGGGCGCATTGCGGTCGTTTAGACCCAGTCTTTGCCACCGCCCATCGGCTGGGGGCGGTCCTCAAGTGGTTAAAAAGAAAAAAATATGGCACCCTCCACATATCTTTTGCTTCCGGTGTTTTTTTAAAGGTTAAAAACCCAGGATTGCAAAGTGGTTAAAGAACACCTAATGTAGTTATGGTGGTTGTTCTCACCTAAATTGTAGCGCAATATGTAAATTGTAATCCAAAATTCTCACTTGTATTGTGTGATCCATGTGAAAACTCTGTGCAGCCACTTACCCCATTGGCACTTTGTCACCCAAGTTCACAGGTGGTGGTGGGAGGAGTGATGTAATCTCCCCTCCTCCACCTCCAGCCTAGTAACTCCAATCAGCTCTCATGGTCATTATAGGGAGAGAGTTTTTCTCCATGACGTACATCGGCATATCTGTAGATGCCTACAAGTCACCCACAACATGGCGGTGCTGTCTGTGCACGAACACTGGCAATCCAGCACAGGAGACTTGGGCGCAGCCGGCGCCACCATAGACTGTAATAGGAATTACGGCTATAGCAGCGCACAGAGTGTAACTTCAGCACCGTCAGAAGACGGAACTGAAGTTACTTTTAAAACACTGTAATTCGGCCTCCAGCAATAGCTGGCAGCAGAATTACATCATTCCCCACTATCCATGGTGACCTGGAGGGGGAATAGTAATTAACGTCGCCAGGAACTTGTGCAGCAGCAGGATCAGCCATACCGGCTGTATCCTGCGCCCAAGTCTCCCGGTGGCAAATCCTCTCGTACTTGTTGTGCAATCTAAATGATGGGCAGAATCAAACTTTGAGAATGCAGCTTGGATAAATGATTATTTTACACAAAAAGCTAATAAATATAATAATGTTATATAAATATTTAGAAAATATTTAAATCGATTTGATGTACTCTTCTTCATTACTTCCAAATGAATGTCACACACATAGATCAAAAATCCGACATGCATATAAGAATAATTAAGAAAAGACTTACCCAATCACATTGCCCAGTTCTTCCCAGTCTATCTGATCACTGTCTTCTTTGATGTTTTTTTGCAGCCTAAAGATCAGACAAAAACTGGTTAAAGTCTAAGATTACCCTTGCAGGATGAACACTGCAAAATCAAACGTAGAGTATGTGCAAAATACTTCTTCTACAGAGGTCATTGGTTTACCATGTTTCTCTTTCTTCTCCCATTCGCACGCCATATACATGCTGAACTAAGCCATTATTTATCTGCTAACTCCCTGCTTGATCAGTTCCAGTCTGGCTTTCGCTCTAACCACTCCACGGAAACGGCCCTTACCAAAGTGGCCAATGATCTTATTGCTAAATCCAAAGCCATTATTCTATACTCATCTTTCTTGATCTGCCATCAGTTTGATACTGTTGGCCACACCTTATTCCTAAGGCCTCGTTCACATCAGGGACGTTTCTGTGCGCTTTCCACAGCGCACTGCCCTGTGCGTTCAGCAAGGTATTTATTTTCCCATGTAATTAAACGTAGCTGGTTCACATCTATGCGCTGCGCTGAGCAGCGTTACAAAAACGTAGTGTTGCATGCATTTCTGTGCGCTGAGCTGTAAAGCGCACATCAATGCAAGTGAATGGGTGCACTTTTTTAGCGCATAGAAGCGCGTACAAGCGCATAGAAGCGCATGCGTTTTTTACCCCTAATTGGAGAAAAAAATGCAGTTACATACAAAAACAAAGTTTTATTGACAACTGTTGCTGCTACAGTAAACAAAACGTGCTTTAAAGAAGCGCAGCGCAACGCACAGAAACGCGCACGCGTTTTTTGCCACGCGCTTTAACACGTTTTTCAGCGCAGCAGATGTGAACGAGGCCTAAAGATACATTTATCTGTAGGAATAAATGGCCTCGTTCTCTCCTGGATATTTTCGTCTCTCTGGAAGGAATTTTACAGTTTCTTACTCAGATCAGATCTCCCCCCCCCCCCCGATCCTTTATCTGTGGGGTACCTCAAGGCTTTGTCCTTGCCCCCCTCCTTTTTTCTATCTACATACACGGTCTTAGCAACTTAATTCAATTGGGTTTCAATACTAAATATATGCGGACGATACACAACTGTACCTCTCAGCCCCAGACCTTAAACTGCCTCCTCAAATGTGTTCCTGACTGTTGCCTGTTATCTCATCTTTCACAACGTCTCTCTTCTTAAAACCTAAAGCAAGTCTGGGTTCTGTTCTCCTTCCGGGCTCCTCGTTTCCCCCGCAGGCTGCTATGTTTGATCTCCCGCCTTGGGAGACTTAGTCAGTCTTAGTAAGCACTCTAGCTCTGAAGGACCAGTGGGCATGTGCGCGGCCTGAGTGCTTTCAAAGACTGCCAAAGTCTCCCCAGCCCGGAAGAGAGCAGTCCACAACTAATAGGTTGTGGACTGCTAATAAGGGAGCCTGCGGGGGGGAACACGGTGACCAGCAGCAGAACTGGAAGGCTCTATAGGACCCAGAGACTTCCCTATCATTAGGCGAGTATCTGTTTATGTTAAAATTCACTACAGACTCCATTTAATGTGAGTCATACAGAAGTAATCATTTTTCCACCGACTCTGACCACTTTTCTGCCTGATAAAACAATAAATGTTAACAACCCTTTAACTTCAGTTCCCAAAGCACGGTGCTTAGGCCTCTTTCACATTAGACAACACGTGTAGGAGCAGTTTCCTGATCGCGCTGAATAGCCTGCGGCGTGTCGGGAATCTGCGGTGTGACGCAATCAGCGGAGGTAGTAATTAATTAACCCAATGGGAAAACAACGGCTCCCGATGAGAAAAAGCTCCCGGGTGCGTTGTTCCGCAATGCATCGAAACGCAGAGTCGAGTGTGAAAGGTAAAATGAAAGCCTATGGACTTACTTTTTCCCTTGGTCAACGCAAAGCTTCAACTTTGCGTTGAAACGCTGAAAAAGGGCTCTACTGTGAAAGAGCCCTTAGGGGTAATATTTGACTCTCCTCTCTATCTCCTTTATTCCTCACATTCGCTCTCTAATCAGCTCCCGTCATCTACAACTCAAAGACATATCTCACATCCAACCTTTTCTCACTCGGGACACAACTAAAATGTTAATATGTGGTCTTATAATATCTTGTCTGGACTATTGCAACATACTGCTTTGTGGACTACTACTCTGTGGCACTGCTCCAATCTGTACTGAACTCAGCTGCTCGTCTCATTCATCTCTCTTATTGCGCTTCCTCTGCTGCTTCTCTCTGTGAAGCCCTTTATTGGCTACCAAATAACCAGAGGATCCAATTCAAACTCCTAACTCTAACTTACAAATCTCTCCACAATGGCCTCAATTTACTAAGATCATGCTGGAGATAATAAGGCAAGAGAAAACTTACCTCCACACAATGGCCTCAATTCACTAAACTTATCTCCTGTCTTTAATAACTCTTCTAGAGTTGTTACCACGGTGATAAGGCATGTAGTATTCAGGAAACATTTTACCTCAGGCAAGCCTAAAGTTAACTCTTCTGTCTTTAAATTAACTCTCCAATCCTTAAAATAACTCCAGAGTTAAAGACAGGCTGTTAATTAGCTGCATGTGAAAATAACTACAGAGGAGGTAAATTAACTACAGAGGAGGTAAATTAACTACAGGAGAGGTAACTTAAGGAATGAAGAGGTAAGATAACTCTCTCACGTGTGGAGGTAAGTTTTCTCTTGCCTTATTATCTCTAGCATGATCTTAGTGAATTGAGGCCAGTGAGAGTTATATTATCTCTTCATTCCTAAACTTACCTCCTCGGTAGTTATTTTCACACGCAGTTAAATAACAGCCTGTCTTTAACTTTAGAATTCTGGAGTCATTTTAAAGACAGAAGAGTTAACTTTAGGTTTGCCTGAGGTAAAATGTTGCCTGAATACTACATGCCTCGTCACCATGGTGATAACTATAGAACCATTATTAAAGACAGGAGATAAGCTTAGTGAATTGAGGCCAATGTCTCTCCTGTCCATCTCCTCATTAGTTTCCAGATACCAACCCAACCGCAATCTCAGATCTGCACATGACCTATTGTCCTCTTATTATTACCAATTACCTTATTATTACTTATTACCAATTCTGTACGTTTTATACCAACTCTATTTTGTATATTGGTTTATACCATTGTCTATTATTTTGTACCCCGCGTTTCTTACTTTGTACAATGCCACGGAATATGTTGGCGCTTTATAAACTGATGATAATTCTATCATTTTATATTGGTTTTATATGTAGTGATATCACACAAGTTTTGGGAGAAAGGCCACCTACTGCTGTCACTCATGGAAATGGGCCTCACGTAACTCACCCTTCCATTCACCAACGATTGAAGGAGGCGGCATGACCATTATAGAGAATGTGTGGTGAGATGTCTTAGATGGAGATTTTTATTATTATTATGTTGCCCATACACTTTGATATTCCCGTTCAATTACCTACAGATCGATCTGCAAGAAATTGATTTCCCTAAAATGTCCAATTAATGGTCCTTTTTTTTTATTTTTACCCCCCTTTTCTCCCCCCCAAAAAATCGATCAACCGTTTGCTGCAGTTTGATCGATTTTCAATAGATTGCCCACTGGAATCTATTGAAAAATCGATGTGCAATGTGTGGTAGGAATTAAAGTTGCAAGTCGCTTATCCTTTAAAGCAGAGTTCCCCAACCCTGTCCTCAGGGCCCACCAACAGTGCATGTAGTTAACCAGCTCTGCTGAGACACTAATTACCCCACCTGTGAATGTTTGTGGTTTTCTGCAAAACATGGACTGTTGGTGGGCCTTGAGGACAGGGTTGGGGAGCTCTGCAAAAGGACAATTGAAGTGAGGGGGATATGGAGACTGCCATATTTATTCCCTGTTAAATACCAGTTACCTTACAGTCCTGCTGGTCTCTTTAGCTGCAGCAGTGTCTGAATAAGGCTAGGTCCACACTTGTGCCCTGCAGAACGGATCCGTTTTTGTAAACAATTTTTTCTTTCTCTCCGTTTTGAGAGAAAATGGCTAGTTTTGCAGGGATGTTTCCAGTCCATGGAAACGTCCCCAGCCCTTGTCATGCTGCCACCATGCTGAGGGGGAGAGCAGGCAAGAAGGGGGCAGCGGATCCCCCCTTCCCCGCTGCCCCTCCAGCTAGTTTCAAAAATCTTTTAAAATCAATATAATGTAGCAGGCGGCGAGCAGGGAACTTACTTGTGCGCTCCACAGCTCGCTGCATCAATTCCTGTAATGCCGTCCAATGACCATCAGAGGACAGCATTACAGGAAGTGACGTGGCAGCGGTGGGACGCAAGGAAGTAATTGCCCCGCTCGCCGCCCACTACATTATCTTGATTTGAAATGATTTGAAACTAGCTGGAGGGGGAGCGGGGACGGGGGACCCAGGTGAGGAGGGGGGGGGGGCGTCCCCCTTCCCCGCTGACCGCTGTCACCCCCGTCCTGGCTGCTATCACCCTCCAGCATGGCCTTTCATTATAGGAATCCTGGGGATAAGTGTATATATGCTATACATATATTCCACACACTTACAGACATCAACTGGGTGCCCAATGTCATACTTACCATGTAATTACAATGATAGCTGTATGGAGATGCAAAACACCATCAAAAGGAGTAATTCCATCATTCATTCTTAGAAGGAGAATATCATTCCTGCATTAAGAATGGTAAATAAAATGTATTTTTAATTTATGGTGTTAACTAGCGAATACAAAATGGACATTTTAAAAACGCCAACTATTGCACTTTTCAGTGCAAAACGGACGTTTTAAAACAAATCGATTTGCATTAAAGCGGGATTGTTTTTTTATGCAGTCCACAACCTGACCTTGCATTGCAAGCATCCAATATAATCACAAATGTTTCTACTGTAATACATCTCATCTTAGTCAGCTTGGCTGTATTTGGTACATTGCTGAGGAGAGGGAAGTTTGTTATCTTCCCCACCCACATTCCTGCTCCTCACTGATTGGCTGGGGGCAGTTCAGTGTGACATGAGGCTGGGAACGAAAATATACCTCATCCATCTGCAAAAGCTGCTGAAATGCAATCTGCGCTGTGCTCACAGGTGTTTACAAAGCAAGCTAGATATGACAGTGCAGCGTAAGGGAGGAAATAACATCAGGATTGGATTCAGTCAGAGGCAGTAAAGATGGAAAATGCCTGAAACAGTTTTCGTTATTAACTATATAAAATTCAATAAAATCAAAATGTGGCCAGTACAATACATATGTTATAAAAGTAGAATAAGTATTTTCTTTGCCGGATAGTATGGCTGTCCCTGCTGCTTTAACTAACGATCGGAGTACATCGCATGGACTAGTTAATCTGTAAGAAAGTCATTTGATTTTTATTGAAAGAAAAAAAATAAAACAAAACCCCAAACCATCAGATCAGTGTTCCAGAAATGTTTGCACTCAACGCGTGCCTGAAGTGACATGAGGTTGATTCACTAAAGGAAATAGTGCGATTAACCTCCTGTTACTAGCGCTATTTTTCCACAGCATGCTTTAAATGTAATGCGCTGCACACTACGCTATTAGCTTGATGCGCTTACTCACTTGACAAGCAGCCTATTGGGCCAGAGTGCAGGGATCATGTCCTCTATAGCAGTGTTTTTCAACCAGTGTTCCGCGGCACACTAGTGTGCCGCGGAACGTTGCCTGGTGTGCCGTCCTCTTCTCCCCCTCCCGCCCGTGCCGCCGCTGTTATTAGCATAGCAGCGGCCGCTCTCCCCTCTCCGGCGCCTGTATATTCTAGCAGCGTATCTCCGGCTGCTCTGTCTGTGTGATGCGGAAGGAGGGAGGGCTCGGTTCCCATAGTAACGGCGATACATATCGCCGTTACAGGAAGCCGCTGCCCGGATGCTTCCTTCCGCATCACACAGACAGAGCAGCCGGAGATACGCTGCTAGAATATACACGCGCTGGAGAGGGGAGAGCGGCAGCTGTTAAGGTAATAACAGCGTTGGCCGTGGGGACGGGCGGGAGGCACTATACTGGCTATCCTGGGGCACTATTCTGGGGCACTATGCTAGCTATACTGGGGCACTATTCTGGCTATACTGGGGCACTATACTAGCTATACTGGGGCACTATACTGGGGTACTATTCTGGCTATACTGGGGCACTATACTAGCTATACTTGGGCACTATACTGGGGCACTATACTGGCTATACTGGGGGGCTATACTGGGGCACTATACTAGCTATACTGGGGGGCTATACTGGGGCACTATGCTGGCTATACTGGGGCACTATTCTGGCTATACTGGGGCACTATACTGGCTATACTGGGGCACTATACTGGGGGCTATACTGGGGCACTATACTAGCTATACTGGGGGGCTATACTGGGGCACTATGCTGGCTATACTGGGGCACTATTCTGGCTATACTGGGGCACTATACTAGCTATACTGGGGCACTATGCTGGCTATACTGGGGCACTATTCTGGCTATACTGGGGCACTATACTGGCTATACTGGGGCACTATACTGGGGCACTATTCTGGCTATACTGGGGCACTATTCTGGCTATACTGGGGCACTATACTGGGGCACTATGCTGGCTATACTGGGGCACTATTCTGGCTATACTGGGGCACTATTCTGGCTATACTGGGGCACTATGCTGGCTATACTGGGGCACTATGCTGGCTATACTGGGGCACTATGCTGGCTATACTGGGGCACTATGCTGGCTATACTGGGGCACTATTCTGGCTATACTGGGGCACTATTCTGGCTATACTGGGGCACTATACTGGCTATACTGGGGCACTATACTGGCTATACTGGGGCACTATGCTGGCTATACTGGGGCACTATACTAGCTATACTATACTGGGGCACTATGCTGGCTATACTGGGGCACTATGCTGGCTATACTGGGGCACTATTCTGGCTATACTGGGGCACTATACTGGCTATACTGAGGCAACTAAACTCCCTACACTGGGGCAACTATGCTAGCTATGCAGCCGCAACTCCGCCCGTCGCCGTCCCCCCCCCCCCCCCCCCCCCGCGCCGTTCCCCGGAGAAAAATTTGGTCAGGCAGTGTTCCCCGGGCCGGAAAAGGTTGGGAACCACTGCTCTATAGTGATTGGACCCGTAGGGACTCAGGGCGGGAGGTAGGCCTGAACGATTTTAGGAAAAGATTGAATTGAACGATTTTTGTCAGAAATTGCGATTTCGACTCTGTACACGATTTTTGCTATACAACGATGGATCAGAACACTCCGACCATCCAGTTGCTCTCTACCTGGCAGGGGACAGTCTGCGACAACTACTATTACTGCGGTCCCCTCTCTGCCTGTCCCGTGTGTGTTGCTGGTTGGGGAGTGACAGCTTCTACTAATCACCCAACCACTGACCTCTTCACACAACTATTACACTCATCATCTTCCCTGAGCACTGATCGGTTGCATGGCGAGTCACTCATGTCAGACAGTACTGAGCAGTGTATAGATAGGAACTCAGCTAGATATATGTAGAGGTAGGATAATAGGAGTATATGTAGGGGAATATATAATCATATATACAGTATATAATCCTATTTCTCTACATATATCTAGCTGAGTTCCTATCTATACACTGCTCAGCAGAGGCGGGACAAGGTCCTCCAGCACCCAAGGCTGAGACACCAAAGTGCGCCCCTCCATCCCTCCTACCCTAGCCGTCATACACTGATTGCTATTAGACTAAGAGGTGCCACAGGGCCCACAACCTCCCCAACACCTTAATATCTAGTTATCTGGCTTGCAGTCACTGCTATGTATCCCCTTTTCTTATTTCTTTCTGCTTCAAACACAATTAGGAATGACAGCTGAATGAATTATGCGCCCCCTCCTACACTGCGCCCTGAGGCTGGAGCCTCTCCAGCCTATGCCTCGGCCCGGCCCTGCTGCTTAGTACTGTGTCACATGACAGCAGTGACTCCCCATGCAGCCTATCAGTGCTCAGGGGAGATGCTGAGTGTAATAGTTGTGTGGTTGGGTGATTAGTAAAAGCTGTCCAGCCAGCAGCAGCAGCGAGGTGACATTTTCAGTGTCACTGTCATCCCCCAGCCAGGCTGCAGCAGCACACACACAGGAAAGGCAGAGAAGGACCTCAGTAATAGGACCTCAGTAATATAGTACTTGTCATAGACTGTCCCCTGCCAGGCAGAGAGCAGACAGAAGTTTGTTAATTACTGTGTTAATGGCTCCCTGGGCAGCGCTGCATCTCCGGCTCTTTTCATCTTCAGCGTATAGAGGCGGGACTAGCCGTCCTTCCCCCGTCTGCCCCATTCACCAGCCTGACTCATCCTGAGAGGGGAGGGGGCATGGTCCTCCTCTCCAGCGCCTACAGGGGAATGTTTGTTTTGTTTACACACACAACTGAAGAGGGAGCAGAGCATGTATCAGCGGCTGAGAAAACCTCAGCAAAACCGCAGCTCTGACGATCTCAAGATCATCTTGCCCTTGATCACGATTTTCGGTTTAAAACCGAAAATCGTTCAGCCCTAGCGGGAGGAGAGGAATGCTCCTTATTTACTGGAAAGAGGCTTAAAGCGGAATAAAACCCAGCATTCCTTCTTTGCTCTAAAAAATTATTTACAGCATATTGTATACAACCAGCAATTTTTTTTGATTAGACCAGCATTCAAAGGGTTACACACAGGGCTGGAAAGCAGGGCCGGGCCGAGGCATAGGCTGGAGAGGCTCCAGCCTCAGGGCGCAGTGTTGAAGGGGGCGCAGAATTCATTGAGCTGTCATTCCTAATTGTGTTTGAAGCAGAAAGAAATAAGAAAAGGGATACATGGCAGTGACTGCAAGCCAGATAACTAGATATTAAGGTGTTGGGGAGGTTGGGGGCCCTGTGGCCCTCTTAGTCTAATAGCAATCAGTGTGTGACGGCTGGGGTGGCAGGGATGGAGGGGCGCACTTTGGTGTCTCAGCCTTGGGTGCTGGAGGACCTTGTCCCGACTCTGCTGGAAAGTTCAGTGCTCTAAATGTGGACGCATCCAAAGTGTAGATAATGTTATCTTGTGTTTTCTTAAATGTATCAAGTGAGGAATGTGACACATTCTCTGACCGTGGAGAAGCTCCGGGACACAGACAGAGACTCAAAGCATTTCTGAATTCAATACATAATGAATAAAACCAGTTAATAATAAAATGCAAAGTCAGCTCACAAAGCAAAAAACTGTACTTTTGGGAACGTATAATTTCTAAATGAATAATACTTATGCACAAATGCAAATATGATAACCGTATGGCATATAAAAACATGTTTTTATTGAATATTATGTCAGGGTTTTATACCGCTTTAATTTAATAGCGTTCGCTATGCAGCACTATCCGCAGCATAGCATGTGCGCTCCTGTGTATACAGGCGCTACGAAGCTAATAGCGCATGTAGCATGCAGCGCATTACATTTAAATCACGCTGTGGAAATAGCGTAAGTAAGAGGAGGTTACTTGTGCTATTTCCTTTAGGGAATCAACCCCATGATGAGATAAACATAGCTAGTTTCCCACATCCCCCACCGTTGCAGCGTGCGACTGCGCCCCACTTCATGCAGGCCTGGCGGTACTCACACAGGAGCAGCATGGCAGACTAATACACTTTTAGGCCTCTTGCAGAGTGCGTGGCAACTTAGTACGCTTCCCCGCCGCAACAGCCATGCAGGTCTATGGAGACTCGCACAGTTCAAGTGATGCAACACAGTGTGCCGGAAGTATCAAAACCGCCACAATCCCAACACAAAGTCTGCAGTGCGTTACCCCATGATCCATGCCTACCACACGGATAATGCAGTAATGTAAGTCAATGGGTGACGCAGCAAATGTGCACGATGGGAGCACGGCACGACGTGGAGTGCATGCACAGACCGACGGGAATCCCAGTGACATACTTCCTGCACAGCAGGGAATACGTCACCAGCCGGTGGGCGGGCTAGTCAGTGTTACATCTGGGTCGATTTGTGTTACCTAAATTTTCAAGATAATGGCAATTGTTTGTTTTTCCGGTGGTAACATCATCCAGCGCACACACATTTGTAGTAGTGTCTCGCACACACTAAAGGATCCAACATGTTATTTCTAGGGGGCGTGCAACAGCTGGAAAAGAGGGACAAGGGCCTCTATGCAGTATTCAACAAAGTAAAGAGCTGGCACATCCAAAGTAAATCTTTATTGGTTCCATGTAAAAGCATAGGGCCAATGTTTCGGAGCAACATAATACAACTTTATCAAGGCAATGCTTGCTCAGTGCAAAAATCTTGTCTGCCGCTGTAAATGTAAGGGAGGTGGAAGTCAGACTCCTCTGCAGCCTGCTGCTGTCAGCTGAGTACACATCACTGAACGCGAGTGTTTAGAGGAGTCTACCTCCCTTACAGGAACTTATTTACAGTGGCAGACAGATTTTTTTTTTGCCTCCAAGCAAACATTGCCTTGATAAAGGGGCTCTATATTTGCCTCCAAGCAAACATTGCCTTGATAAAGGGGCTCTATATGGCACCGAAACAATGGTCATATGCCAGCACACACGCGTGCACATAAACCGTGTATGGTTGGGTAGTGAAGTATTTCTAACCATTTGTGCTGCAAACATCATTGTTCCATTACTCATGGTTTTTATGAGATTTAAAGTGGATCCGAGATTAACTTCTACTCATTGCATAATTGTGTTCCTTTCCTATTGTTTATAGGGCATTCCTCAAGCCAAATACTTTTTTGTTTTTGTTTTAATACTCTAATTCCCTATAAACTAAACAAGCCACCCCCACAGGTTTTCAGAGATCCAAGGCACTTTCAGACAGTAGCAAGGGCTCATGGGAGCTCAGTCTGGGCAGTAGGAGGGGGAGGTATTACTAGCCAGAGATTTCAGAAGCAGAGGGGAGAAGGAGGGGGATTAGGTTTTTTTTGCTCAAGATGCAGATAAGCCTGCCTCTGTGTAATGTTTACAAACAACATGGCTGCTATCATTGTATCACAGGAAGAAATAATGATATTCTATTACAGCTGTTTGCAGCTAGATTTGTTGTCTAAACTTTAGATAAGATATATAGACAAGTTACTTGTTATAGTTAATTTTTCATCTCGGATCTGCTTTAAGGTCAAAAGTTCACCTAGCTGTACACGCTGTGGGGGCTGACTGAACTCTAAACCTTTAAAGAGACTCTGAAGTCTCACAAAAATCATCTTTTTATTTAAAAAAATGTGTTTAACATGCTAGCCCTAACTAAAACGCCGCATCCCCGCCACTGTAATCTAACTAAATCCCCCCCAAAATCCCGGGGGCAATCCGGGGAGCGCTTCCGTGAGAGGCAGAGCTATGAGCTGCAGCTCTGCCTCTCAGTGAGTCTGTTAGCCCGGATCACCGCCTCTCCCCGCCCCCTCTCAGTCTTCCTTCACTGAGAGGGGCGGGGGAGAGGCGGAGATCCGACGCTGATAGACGCACATGGAGGCAGAGCTGCGGCTCATAGCCCTGCCTCCAACAGCAACAAAATCCATGAGCAAGAAAGTCGTGGATTTTGCGGGGGAGGGAGGTGGGGGAGGGGGGGGGATTTAGTTAATTACAGCTGCGGGGATGCAGCGTTTTAGGTAGGGCAAGCATGTTAAACACATTTTTTAAATAAAAAGATGATTTTTATGACACTTCAGTGCCTTTGACATGGGAGACCAGGGTTCGAATCCTGGCTAGGGTCAGTACCTATTCAGTAAGGTCTCTTTAAGATGGAACAGTCATTTTTGCAACACAAGTGGACACATACACAGCACTACCCAACCATACCGGTTTCATGTCCGTGCGCCACTGCAGGGGGGTGCATGCCATTTTCCCGTAAAAATAAATAAATAATTGCTATGATCTTCAAGATGAAAGCAGCACAAATCTTTATTTTTGAAGCACAAATGGGCACAAACTTAGCATTAATCAAGCATGATGGCATTTTTATGCATGTCGATTGTAGGGTGGGGGAATTAACTTTTTCAGGGCCCTTCTCATTCTCTGGTGCCTGAAATTACATAAAACAAAATGACAGACTTACCATTTGGATTTACACTGCGACCAGTTTCTGGTTTTGACCTCTTCTTCTATCATGGACCAAGGGATTTCCCTGTACAATTTTTCTTTCGGGACAGACTCCATTTCTCGTAAGTCGACATCCTTATTGCCTTTAAGAGACCCCAGAACACACTTTTTCACAGCCTGAATAAGAGTGTTAACTTCCTCGATTGACCATTTTCCTTTATTAACCTCTGCAAAATAGAAAAGATTTTACTAACAATTGAAAGAGAAGAAAGATTCTACCAACTTTGTTTCCCATAAATAAAAAATTACTTTATAAACCAGAAATGGGACCGTCACAACTCTAATTCGAATTTTGAAATTGGATTGAGATTTTAGGTCAAGCCTGAAGTAAAAAACAAACAAAAACAAACCAACCAAAAAACAGACATTCACTTACAGAGAGGAAATGGTTCTGGGTCCTACAGAGCCTTTCTGTTCCTCTTAGGGTCCCCTCATACCAGCATCCTCACCCTCGTTAGGGGTATTCAACCAATGGGTCGGATACTGCTCTGTGCCGCCACGCTAGGCTTTGGGGCTTTGAATGCTCCCGAAGACGGGTGGCTCCGTACTGCGTGTGCAGAGTGTGCTCATGCATGCTCAGTACGGAGCCACCATCTTTGGGAGTCCAAAAGCTCCCCAAGCCTCCCGGTGGTGGAAGACTGAAGCGGGGGTGACCACGCAGGAACAAGAGGACCATGGGAGGAATGGGTAGGCTC
The DNA here is from genome assembly GCF_040937935.1 of Hyperolius riggenbachi. Taxonomy (NCBI): domain Eukaryota; kingdom Metazoa; phylum Chordata; class Amphibia; order Anura; family Hyperoliidae; genus Hyperolius; species Hyperolius riggenbachi. The sequence goes on from NC_090653.1 coordinate 273,536,186, forward strand.
TATAGGACCTAGGGCCTTATAGTGAACTGGAGGTGAAATAAAAACAAAAATGAGATACTTACCTAGGTAGAGGGTAGCCTCTGGATAATCTAAATGCTTCTCATGTCCTCCTTGACCTTAACCTTTGCCACATGGACCCTCTGAACGTATCCGACAAGAGTTCTTCTCGCGGCCACACTCCTCGCCGTGTACGAGCAAGGCAGCACCGCGCATTAAGCTGAATGTTCACAAGCAGCATGGCTGCGCTCATGCAAGAAAGCGGGGTCAAAAGCTAGAAGATCCAGGCCAGCGGTGGTGGGGTCTAGGAGGACACGGGAAGCCTCTGGACCACCCAGAAGCTTCCCTATTCTTAGGTATCTGTATTTTTATTTCACTTCAGGTTTGCTTTAAATAAGAACTTCTTGTGTGGAAAGAAACCTACTTCAAGGAGTATTCCTTTAATCCCCAAGTCCTCTTCTTTGTCGTATACCTCTCCTCCGTCCAGGTGATACTATTTTACTATTTCCCCAGTAAAAGTCTTGAAGCTGTCACCTCCAAGATGGTAACTGGACTCCATCCTCTCTGAGAACCATAATTATGGGATGGTAATGGAAGCCTCGTTGATTGAAAGGGTGACTAGCCAATCATCATAGAGGTGTCCAGAAGCTGTGGGCAGCCCTGAATACGCTCATCTCACCAAGGAACGTCCAGAGAGAAGGGGTGCTGTGGGAACCCCTTGATGATAATAAAAGTGGTTGGAGGCAATGGGGTGTAGCCATAAAACTACTTAGATGCACTACCACTGTTCACTAGCAGGGGATGGGAGGGCTTATGCAGCCCCTTCTCATCTATAGTTCGCCACATGCTGAATAAAATTGCTTGGTTCTAAATTATTTAGTCAGTGTTTGCCCATCTTTCCCCTCCCCAATTAACATGCTGAAATTTAGCACAGGTAGTAACACATTTAGTTCTGCCAGGTGATCGCTACGGAATTTTCATTGAGAGTTCTATGCACAGAAGGAGATACTGCTTTCTTGGCAGTTGGAAAAACCTGTTATTTCCCACAATGTAATGAAGTTCACAGACCGAAAACTGCCAGGACCATGGTCATGACATCACACTGTGGGAGGGGTTTCACCTCAATATCAGCCATGCTGACCCCCTGATGATCTATTCGAGAAAAGGTAAAGATTTCTTGTGGGAAAGGGGGTATCAGCTACTGACTGGAATGAATTTCAATCCTTGGTGAAAAAAAGTGATGTATAGAGATGAGCTTCTATTCAGACATTTTGTGCAAATGTCCACTGATTCTGAACTTGAACAATGAAGCCCATCAGCTGTTCAATTTACCACACTGATTAACCACTTCACCACTGAGGGTGTTTTACCCCTTGAGCACCAGAGCAATTTTCACCTTTCAGCTCTCCCATTCATTCACCAATAACTTTATCACTACTTATCACAATTGAATTAACTATATCTTGTTTTTTTTGCCACCCATAAGGATTTCTTTGGGTGGTACATTATGCCGAGAATTATCTTATTCAAAATGTTTTTTAACGGGAAAAAAAAAGAAAAAAAAATGAAAAAAATCATTTTTCAGTTTTCGGCCATTATAGTTTTTAAATAACACATGCTGCCATAATTAAAAACCATGTATTTTATTTGCCCATTTGTACCGTTTAAATTACGGCCCTATCACAATGTCTGGTGCCAATATTTTATTTGGAAATAAAGGCAAATCTTTTTAGTTTTGTGTCCATCGCTATTTACAAGCCCACAATATAAAAAAATAACAGCAATATGCCCTCTTGACATACATATTAAAAAAGTTCAGTCCCTAAAATAACTATTTATGTCTTTTTTATTGTACAAAAAAAATGTTTGGGGTTCCTTGGGAAGAGTGTGGGAGGGAAGGAGTTAATTTTAACAGTTAATTCTGATTCTGTGTATAAAAATCAATGTATGTAGATGTAATTTTAATATTTGGCCACAAGATGTTCTCAGTTTTTTTTTTTATGCGTCCTGTAAACGTACTTTTATGCTTACAGGAAGTGAAGGGTGGATGGAAAAAAAATTTTCTCAGAATGATCGCGGCTTCTCATAGAAGTTACCGATCAGTGCAACCGGGACTGCGTTCCCATTCATCGATCTCCAGGAGTGCGGGCGGTGACGTGAACAAGAGCGGGAGCGAGTGGGAGTGTGGACAGTGGGAGTGTGGACAGCAGCTCCCCAGATGCAGAAATGAAGTTTGGCGGGCCATAGATACACTGTCCATGGGCGCCGGAAGTGGTTAAAGCTACACATTCTTATATCCATGACTGTAGGTACACTTAAAGTGTACCAGAGCTGGGGTCCCTGCAATAAAATGTACATACCTGGGGCTTCCTCCAGCCCCCTCTGGCCTGATCACTCCCACGGTGTCCTCTTCTCCCTCGCCGTTCCCCTGCAATTGGCTCCTTAAATCCATTAGAAGGGGCCAGTCAGCGCATGCGCAGTCCGGCCAGGCGCGCTCCCATCGCTGGGAGCGTTCTGCACTTGCACAGTGGTACTGCACAGGCGCAGAACGCTCCAGGCGATGTGAACACAGCGAGAGCGCGCATGTGGCCAGGCCGCACAGTTGGTTCCCGGACCAGAGGGCCAATAGCGGATGAACGGAGAGGGAGAAGAGGATGCCATGGGAGCGATCAGGCAGGAGGAAGCCTCAGGTATGTATATTTCATTGCTATTCCCCCATCACAGGGTCCCTTTAAACTGGCAGTTAGTACAATTTCAAGAATGTAGGGGGAAAAAAAAAAAAAAAACACACACACACATCAATAAAAACAGAAACTACAGTCTTGGTGGAAAAAAAATTCACACTACTACAAATACTTGTTTTAACCACTTCACAACTGAGGGGTTTTACCCCTTAAAGTGAACCTCCGGACTAAAAATCTACTCAGCAGCACTGAAAAGGCTTGGTGTTTCTTTAACAGTTTCACAGCATCAGAACTTTGTTTCTCTTATCCAAGCCTCATTTTTAGCTGCACAGAAGAAAACTGCCCGGGCTTTTTTCCCCTGATGCTGTGCAAAGCATGATGGGATTTCTGATGTTGTTGCTCTCGTTCTGCTGTTTTGGTGCAAATTTTTTTATTTTTACATTTTGAACTTGGCATTTGAAGCCTAGTGTGTGCTGCTGGGGGGGGGGGGGGGGGGGGGTGGTTATCAGGACACAGGACAGTTGGAACTGTGTCTACTGCTCCTTGTCACCTCCTTTCAACCAAAAAGATGGCTGCCCCCATGACAAAGATGGCAGCCCCCATGAATCACAAACATTTGCCTGTTATTTTACAACAGGGTGGGTAAAAAATTATATTACCTATCTATTCTAATTAACATAACTAATATAACTTAATGACAGTATGTTTGTTTAGGCTGAAGTTCCCCTTTAAAGTGAACCTCCGGACTAAAAATTGACTCAGCAGCACTGAAAAGGCCTGGTGTTTCTTTAACAGTTTCACAGCATCAGAACTTTGTTTCTCTTATACAAGCCTCATATTTAGCTGCACAGAAGAAAACTGCCCGGGCTTTTTTCCCCTGATGCTGTGCAAAGCATGATGGGATTTCTGATTTTGTTGTTCTCGTTCTGCTGTTTTGGTGCAATTTTTTTTTTTTTTTTAACTTTCTGAACTTGACATTTGAAGCCTAGCGTGTGCAGCTGGGAGGGGTAATCAGGACACAGGATAGTTGGAACTGTGTCTCATGCTCCTTGTCACCTCCTTTTAACTAAAAAGATGGCTGCCCCCATGACAAAGATGGCAACCCCCATGACTCACAAACATTTGCCTGTTCTTTTAAAACAGGGTGCGTAAGAGATTATATTACCTATCTATTCTAATTAACATAACTAATGTAACTTGATGACAGTATGTTTGTTTAGGCTGAAGTTCCCCTTTAAGCAGCAGAGCAATTTTCACCTTTCAGCTCTCCTTCCATTCATTAGTCTATAACTTTATCATTACTTATCACAATGAAATTAACTATATCGTGTTTTTTTCGCCACCAATTAGGCTTTCTTTAGGTGGGACATTATGTCAAGAATTATTTTATTCTAAATGTGTTTTAATGGGAAAATAGGAAAAGAGATGGACTAGTCAAAAACTAGTCAGTTTTCTACTAACTACTGTAAGGGCTGGTGCACACCAAGCGCTTTTTTGAGCGTTTTAAAAAACGCTGGCGCTGTGAAAAGCAATTGGCTAATGTATTTGAATGGGATGGAGCACACCAGAGCGAAGTGCTTTTTTCCCAAATGCGGGTCCTGTAGCATTTTTGCTGATTAATACTCTGAAGTCTCAAAAAAACAGTTTTTTATTTCAGATTACTTTATAGTATTAATGTGCCACCTAAACCGCTGCATACTGATCGCCGCCTCTCCCCGCCCCTCTCAGTCTTCATTCACTGAGAGGGGCGGGAGAGAGGCGGCGATCACCACTGATGGCTGCAAATGGAGGCACAGCTACAGCCCAAAGCTCTACCTCCTTAGGGCAGCAAAATCCATGACCAACAAAGTCGTGTATTTTTGCCCCGGGATTCCCGGGGTGGGGGTTTATAGTGAGTATTCAGCCGCGGGTATGCAGCGTTTTAGGTGGCAAAATACTATAGAGCAATCTGATATAAAAAGTGGGGGGTTTTTTTGAGACTTTTAGACCTTCTTTAAGAATAAGAAAGTGGAAATCGCTCTGAAAAGCGCTAGATCAGAGCGATTTTCCAAGCGTTTTTGCTACAGAAGCTGTCCAGTTACAGCTCTACTGTAACAAAAGATAAAAAAACACTACACCAAAACGCTCTAAAAATCCAAACACTACACCAAAACGCTCTAAAAATCGCTAGGCATGCTTAGAAAATTGCTAGGCACATGTCTAGAATCGCTTAAAAAAAATTACTCCAAAAAGCGCTGAGTGTTTGCTTCTACGCTAGAGCTTTTTGGTGTGCCCTGGGTGACAGAAACATAAGAGAAAATGTATAGCTCATTTTACTCTTGAAGAAACATGCTTCTTATTTGTATGTGTTTAGATATATTTTACATTTTACAATTTTTTTTGCTATAGTGGTACTTTAAAGAGGAATGGTAGTCAAAATAACAAATGAAATTGCTTTTTTCCCCCACAATAAACATTTATAGATTATTTAGTCTGCGTTTGTTCATTGTAAAATCTTTCCTCGTTCCCCGATTTACATTCTGAAATGAATCACTGGTGACGACATCTTTAGCCCTGCCAGGTGATCTCTGCGGAATGTTCATTTAATGAGAGTTCCAAAGCCAGTACAAAATAGAATGCTCGGGAGGGGGTACTACCTTTGTTCAGGTATCTGCTCTACATGGGGCAGATGAAGAATTATACTTGTGTGTTTGTGACAACAACTATCCCACACCATACTATGACACCATGCTTTCCAATGAGATAGTTCTCATTGGGGCATGCCGCTCGCTTGCCCGTTCTGATTTGAGCTGCATGGTCCATTTTTGAGGCGATTTGCCTCAATGGAAAGTATAGGAGAAACGCAAAACGCTCCCAAAATCGCTTTGTGCAGCGATTGCTTTCACGTTTTCAAGAATAAATACATTGTATTTATTCTTTTCCAGATCAAAGAGTTCACTTCTGACTGACGTCAGGGAGTAAAAAAAACGGAATCGTTCTGAAAAAGCGTTTACAAAAACACTGCCCAACTCACAGAAAACGCCGGGAAGGGAGGGAAAAACCGCCTAAAAAAAAAAACACCCAGCGCAAACGCAACCGTGATCGGAACGCAATGTCAATGAGGCCTCAAGGTGGCTTTTCCCGCCTACATACCAGCTCCCCCACTTCTTTACAACTAATGCATGTTGAGCATTCGCCTGAATTACTTACTATGCCTGAGAAGTGAGGCTTTTAACTGGACGTTTCTATTAGTTCTGCCAGTTAAAACCCCGATAGTAGTCCAGCTGTTTCCATGTTCGCGGATGTGCTTCTTCAGCTTCTTTATTTCCTTCACAGTAAAACTGGAACACAGAACAACAACAAAAACTTAGTCTCACTCAGACAGGCTGATTGATCAGACAGATGACTCGCAGTCCTTTCACCTGAAAACCATCACTTGCACCGTGTTAGGCAAACTGGCGCTGGAACTTTGGGTGCAGCCGGTGTCGACATAGGCCATAATGTGAATTACGGCTAGAACGGCGCTCAGTTAGTCATTTGGGTGCCGTCAAAAGACGGTGGCCAAATTACTATAAAAAACCGAGCAATTTGGCCTGGAGGGGGAATAGTAATGCCGCCGGGTCTTTTGCAGGAGCAGGGTGAGACTTTTTCAGCTTTACCCTGCACCTTTATTACATGTATACCCAGTGTTCTCCCCAGGCTCTTTTAGCCGGGTGCTCCACCCGGCTAGTTTTGGTGACCACCCGGCTGTCATCGACTCACCTCCTCCTATGCTGTAAGCATAATTGCTCATAGAAGCACAGGCCCTGCATTTTCTCCTTTCGCCCCACCCGGCTACTTTTTCATGCCACCCGGCTACTATTTCATGCCACCCAGCTGGAAAAAAATTCTGGGGAGAACGCTGTGTATACCACTTGCACAACCAAATCCCACACAGGTAATCAATATAGTACACACAGGTGTTTGAGCTCAGCTGAAGAAGGTTTAATCTACCCCTGAATCGGAAGAATAAAAATTGCATGTACCCCATGATTGGCTAGATTACCTCAGCCTTAAAGAGGAACTCCAGCCTGTTATAAACTGTTCTAATCACCTTTTTCCGGCACCAGCAACTCATCAGCAAGAGTTGCACACACGACTCATCACAGCAAGCAGGAGATAGACTTTCTCAGGCTTCTTCAATATTCACGTTATTTATTCAGGAAACAGAAATACAGATAGATACAGTTCATCATATCCTAGCCACGCCAATCTTCATGTTGCGTTACAAGCTTCTTGATTAAACTTCCTGCTGAAGTCAATCAGGTACCTTCTTTCTAAACTACGTTACACTAGACTACCTATGTACAGCATACATTATATCAGATTACATATAGAATGAAAATACTTAGAGGTTCCAGTCAGCATTTAGAGCTAGTGTGAAAGTAAGAAGCAGAGTGAGCTCCGATCGCCCACCCGGGTTTTAATACCGACAAGGAAAGAGTTAAATGTGACATCATCTTCGCCATCCTAGACCAGACTATTGGTTGAGCCCCCTCGTGGTGTCATAATACCCACCTACTCGATTAATATTCAATGTCACCTTTCCTTTACTTACTGGAATCTGGTATTTTGGTAAACATGGTCTATGTTGATTGTTCTTGTGGTGTACGTGTTGAGGTCAGTGTAGGCCTGTGGCCTTCTTTCAGGAACATGTTCTCTGATGTTCTCAGTATCTGCTTGTTTATTCAAGCAGACACTAAGATGCCTCTGCCTGCATCACAAGAAACTCTATTTATGTAAAAGACATACTCTGCGGACAAGCCTTTTTACCTAAACTCAGGCCAAGTATCTGAGGCCTACTTAAATTCTAACACAGCCTAAACAAACATACTGTCATTAAGTTACGTTAGTTATTTTAATTCAAATAGATAGGTAATATAATCTCTTACCCACACTGTTTTAAAAGAACAGGCAAATGTTTGATTTCATGGGGGCAGCCATCTTTTTGGTTGAAAGGAGGTGACAGGGAGCATGAGACACAGTTCCAACTGTCCTGTGTCCTGATCACCCCTCCCAGTTGCTAGGCAATGTGAACAACAACATAGGAAATCCCATCATGCTCTGCACAGCATCAGGGAAAAAAAGCCCAGGCTTTTTTTTTGATGGGTGGAGCTTAGCTAAAAATGATGCTTTGGTAAGACAAACAAAGTTCTGATGCTGTGAAACTGTTAAAGGGGCACTACAGCGAAAAACTGTAAAATGTAAAATATGTGCAAACATATACAAATAAGAAGTACATTTTTCCATAGTAAAATGAGCCATAAATTACTTTTCTCCTATGTTGCTGTTACTTACAGTAGGTAGTAGAAATCTGACAGAAGTGACAGGTTTTGGACTAGTCCATCTCTTTATAGGGGATTCTCAGGGATATATTTATTTTCAAAAGCACTTAGTGAATGGCAGTTGCTTTGTCCAACTGCCAAAAAACTGTGTAGTGAACAGGGAAGTTGGCCAACATCATTGTTTAAATCCTTTTTAGGGAATATCATTATTAAGAATAAAAGCCTTGCTGAGAATCCCCTATGAAGAGATGGACTAGTCCAAAACCTGTTACTTCTGTCAGATTTCTACTATCTACTGTAAGTGACAGCATTATAGGAGAAAAGTAATTTATGGCTCATTTTACTCTGGTGAAACGTACTTCTTATTTGTATAAGTTTTCACCTATTTTACATTTTTACAGTTTTTCGCTGTAGTGCCCCTAGAAACACCAAGCCTTTTCAGTTCTGCTGAGTAGATTTTTAGTCCGGAGGTTCACTTTAAGGTGCGTACACACATGCGACTATAGTCGTTTGAAACTATCGTTCCCCGATCATTTCAAATGACGATCGTTTAAAAAAAAAGCAGCCAACGACCATTAAGTCTAACGACGGACGAGCTAGATCGTTGTAAACGAACGATCTAGCTTGGCGAATTTTTTCCAAGGACGATCGTTTGCAAAAGTAGTACATCGTTGGAAACGGTCATTCGTACTAGGCTTGACATGCGCATTTCGCTATTTCTCCATGGAACTTTTCATTTTTATGCGCAAGCGCAATAGTTGCTTTATGTGATGTAACGTTCGTTCTAACGATCAGATCGTTACACACCTTTAAAAGCTAACTTTACTTAGGTCGTTCTTTCGTCAATGAAAAGTTTGTTCGTCGTTCACAACGACTGATCGTTGTCTTATGCGTGTACGTAGCTTAAGCCTCATGAAGCTGCTCGTTGGCTTTAGGTCCCTCCCATTCTCAACTGGATCTTTCTGTCAAATAGGTCCCTCCGATTCTCAACTGGATACTTCGGTCAAATAACCCCCCCCCCCCCACTTGTTCTCATTAAAAATACAGCACCTCGTGTGCACACATATTAACCACTTAAGGACCACGGGATTTTCTTCTGATCGGTGCTGCGTGGACTCTCCAGCCCGCAGCACCGATCAGGAAATAGCCAGGGCGATCAGACTTCCCCCCCTTTATTTCCCACTAGGGGGATGTCCTGCTGGGGGGGTCTGATCGCCGCCGGCTGCCCGCACTTTCCGGGGGGGGGGGGGGAGGGGGGCTCTTCAAAGCCCCCCTCCACAGCGCTTTCCGCCCTCCCCGGCTTTCCTTCCCTCTCCCTTACCCTGTGAGCGGCGCAGGACGGATAACCGTCCTGCGCCTGATAGGATAGGCTTCTGCCTATCAGATGCCGGCGATCCCCGGCCAATCAAAGGCCGGGGATCGCCGGTCTACATCACGGCGCTGCTACGCAGCAGCGCCGTGTGATGTAAACAGCGGGGGATTTCTTCCCCGGATGTTTACATTATGCGTGCGAGCCGCGATCGGCGGCTCGCACACTGTTCACGGAGACAGTCTCCGTGAACTAGCATGGAAGCGGCCGGTTCCATGCTATACCACTAACGACCCGCCGACGCCTATGGGCGTTAGGCCATCGTTAAGTGGTTAAGCAGTAATTCCATTTCACATTTAAGTATAAAGGAAAGTTGCATTAGCAACATGACTATGCATGCCCCGCTGCTGCCCCCCATGTATAAATATGACCCCCTTCCTTTCCCGTGTGTGCATTTATACATTACCTGCCCGATGTCAGCCTCCACGCTGGGTCCATTTGGCCAGGTGCCGCATAGACTCATACATGCTAGCGGCGCAAAGCGTCAGGCGCTATGCAACGCTAGCGTGTATGCAGAACCTGGCAAGATGGACAGACACCACATGGAGGCTGACACTGGACAGGTAATGTATAAATGCACATACAGGGGTGGGGGCACATTTACACATTGCGGCAGTGGGGGGGTTCGACGCTCGTTCCGAAACCAGCCGCCGCATACCCGACCAACCAACTTCAGCCTGACATCTTGCAGCATGCGTGAGACAATGATTGGTCGCTTTGTCAGTCGGGCATGCACTTGGCGGCATCAATTTTCATCCAATTTGATTATAATAATCGAATTGGATGGTCGATCGGCCACCAAGTCACCTGATGTTTGGCCACCATAACAACTTTGTCCACATCTTTAACTTGGTCAGATCCTACTGATCACTTACCATGTTTTATGACTGGATGAATCAAACAGCTTCTGACCTCGTTCATGAACTGCTCTTGTAGTCCGATACAATCCTTCAGCTGAAAACGGAGCAAAACAAATTGATCAGAGACCACTCAGAGGTTAATTAGCAGTTGCCAAATAAGTGGAATAATGAACTCAGGATACACTCTGCAGACTGACTGAAGAGATGCATAAAGTGGAACTCAGGCGTAAGATTAGCCTCTGAACATGCCTGTTTCTAGGGGTGGGCGGGGCATCATTCATGGCGCAGCAGCAAAGGCACGCACACGCAGAGAGTACAGATAGTGTCAACTCGCCCCACCAGGATCCACATGCACCGCATGAGCTTTCTGCTCCTAAGTGACCCATCTCATGGTAACAGCACCTCCTGATCTTGGGGGCGCTGTGTTCTCTGCATTCGCCCCCCCCCCCAATCTATACACCCTCGCCCCGGGAGCTCTATGGCCTAGAAACTACCCTGCTTACGGACCCTGCGTAGATCTGAGACCTGTACCCAACGAACAAACTTGCCCAGTAGAACAAAGCCACTCCTGTAAGGCTTTTTCCCTCTGTGCACGAGTGCTTCTATCTACTGGGCATGTGCAGACCTTATTTGCACCTGCCCAATACAGATGAGCTTGAACTTGACCACAAGCACTGCCACAGAAAGAAGGGCAGATGCAGAGGGGTAGAAGAAAATCTGGGAAGCCTTTGTAACATCCAGAGGCTTCCTACTACTGAGCTAAAGTATACAGATTTTAACCCCTTTCTCATCACAGGTTTGCATCAAAACAGCTTTGACTGCAGACTCTGCTGTGCAAAAAAACCCAAAAAACTTGCTGCTTGATAGATCTCTGGGAAAAGTCACATGAAGAGCTGAGCAGGCATTGAAATTGAGACAAAAAAAAGACCACAGAAGCCAATTGATTAGTCATTCTCACTGATGGCAATAAATTGTCATGATGAACAAATCTCTCATTTGCAAGTATCTGAGCTGCTGACGTTACAATAAAAAAATCACAGCTATGGTATATAAAATGTAAACTCAAACAATGCATCATTCTACTGCGTTTAGCTGGTTGTTAGGCAGAAGGAGAGAAAATCCTTACATAGCAATTCAAATAACAAAAAAACAACAACAAACATTAAATGTATAATGAAATCAATCACTTAAAATAAGTGATTAAAGTGTACCGAAGGGAGAAGAAGTGCCCCTAGGGGGTACGTACCTTAGGAGGGGGAAGCCTCTAGATCAGTGATGGCTAGCCTTGGCACTCCAACTGTGGTGGAACTACAAGTCCCACGAGGCATTGCAATACTCTGACAGGCTCTAAGCATAATTCGGGGAGGCAGAGGCCTGATGGGATTTGTAGTTTTGTCACAGCTGGAGTGCCAAGGCTAGCCATCACTGCTCTAGATCCTAAAGAGGCTTCCCCCATCCTCCTCAGCAGAGGCGGTCCAACACTGAGAGCCCTGAAAGTTTGGTCTCCACTCGGGCTCCAGCAGAAATAGCTGAGCCTGATCGGGTCCTTCTACTGTGCAGGCGCGAGCCGTCAGCGGCAGCGCAGTAGAGCGGACCTGATCTGGCTCGGCTATTTCCGATAAAGCCCGATCGGTAGGTCGCTAGTGTGCCTGCGCGCAGCGGCACCGGTTATTGTTTTTTCCGGGCTGCCAAGGCCCGGAGCGGAGGGACAGGGAGGCCTGACTAGGATCCAGATGCTTCCCCCAACCGAGGTATGCATCCGTGTTATTTATTTGACCTGACAGATTTTATTTGAACTTCAGCCCTGGTCACATGATAAAACAATCCTGTCCAATTTCTGTTCCTGGAAATACCGTTTACATACACATGGGCAAATAAGCCTTTATTTATATTTATATACATTACCAATACGAAGCCGAAAGTGGTACTTCTTCTTCAAGCTTTCAATCTCCTTTTTTTGAGGAAACTTGTAGCTGTGAAAGAGCATCTCGCCTGACTCCAGGCCAGTCATAGTTAAAAAGTCTTTCACATTTTTCTTTATCAGTTCATCCTCTGCACTGTCAAATTTGCCAGTTTTAAACAGGATTCCTAAACAAAAAAAAACACAAAAAAAGAAGCAGGTTTATTAACCACTTCCTCATTGAGGGTTTTTTTTTTCACCTTAAAGAGAACTCAAGGTGGATCTTCGGGGGGACAGGTGGGACAGAGGCATGTTCTCTGCCTCCGGACATGCCTCTGTGTCCCCACACTGCCGCTCTCTGCCCCTCTCCCACCAAATGAAATTTCGCAAGCGTTGAATGCGTTTGAACCCACGGCCCCTGTCCTTCCCAGGTGTTATATATGGCCCCTGATGCCATTTGTCTGGCCATCACCTAATGTCCGCTGTACGAATGCATTCGGGTCCCATGTGACTACTGGCATATAGCACGTGGGGTACATGTGTGACGTCAAGGCACGCGTCCCAGGTGTTGTAACCCCAGCAGCCATGTGAGGCACCAATACGGAAGTATGGCAGACAACGGCCAAGCAAAGTATCTTCATGCACGGGTACGGAGGGTAACATATTACATTCGGGGGGTTGCAGCCAAAGGACGGTGTCTCAATGCCATTTCCCCAAAAGAATTCATGCAGATATCGATCGGAAATCGTCCTGTGGCGTACGGGAAGCCAACAGATCTCTTTCTGATCAGAGAGAGATCTGTCTCTTGGTTGATCTAGATCGCTAGATGTATGGGCTCCTTAAAATGAACCTCCGGACTAAAAATCGACTCAGCAGCACTGAAAAGGCTTTGTGTTTCTTTAACAGTTTCACAGCATCAGACCTTTGTTTCTCTTCTACAAGCCTCATTTTTAGCTGCACAGAAAAAAAACTGCCCGGGCTTTTTTGCCCTGATGCTGTGCAAAGCATGATGGGATTTCTGATTTTGTTGTTCTCGTTCTGCTGTTTTGGTGCATTTTTTTTTTTTTTTTTTTTTTTTTTTTGACATTTTGAATTTGACATTTGAAGCCTAGCGCATGCAGCTGGGAGGGGTAATCAGGACACAGGATAGTTGGAACTGTGTCTCATGCTCCTTGTCACCTCCTTTCAACCAAAAAGATGGCTGCCCCCATGACAAAGATGGCAGCCCCCATGAAGCACAAACATTTGCCTGTTCTTTTAAAACAGGGTGCGTAAGAGATTATATTACCTATTGTAATTAACATAACTAATGTAACTTGATGACAGTATGTTTGTTTAGGCTGAAGTTCTCCTTTAACATTTCTACTGGACATGAATGTGTTATATTCGTGTCACAACAGTTTATTTTTTTCTAATTGCAGTTTTTTTTTTTAATCTTTATCACATTTTACGCAAAATACACAGTTACGTAAGCCATGTTAACCAGCCTTTTATCTGACTTACCCTTTGACTTGGCCATCTTGATTCTCTCTAGTTCAGCATTGACAAGTTCCTTGACCGATTTCAATGACAGAGACCTTATGTTCGGGAAGTATTCTTCGAGCAGCTGCATGTCTCTTGTGCGTACCAGACTGTTAATTCCAGTGGCTTCGCTCTTGGACTTTGAACTTTAAAGACATGAGTATGGGCACCATTATAAACTTGCTTTGGCCACATTGTCATTCTACAGCCAGGCAGACAAACAGCATCAGGTGCCGGTAAGCAATTTTTATGTTAGAACTTCGGTACACATAATTCAATTAAAAAGTAAAATGTTACATACAAAATAAGCAGTTAGAAGCCTCTGGATGTTAGCGCTGGTTCACATGGACCTTTAACAACGTTGGCGGCGCTCGTAATTTAAGCACTGTCCATTCAAGTGAATGGACAGCCACTGGCACAATCATTTACTGTTGCTTGCGCAAGCAGTGCGTTCGATCCAGTTGACTCGGTTCATCCTGGATACTACATGTAGCGGCAAGGATTGGCTAACCGTGGCACTTCAATGTCCTCCTGCGAAGGTCAAAACGCGACCCATTTGACGAACCTCACCGAAGGGTTCTGACACTAGCGAGCAGCAGAAAGGCATTTGACCCAGACGCCTGGCTGCTTAGAATCAGTTAATGTAAGCCTCTGGATGGTCCAAAGGCTTAGCTTCCCAAATGCTTATCCAACCCATCATTCCACCGCAGTGTGCTTCTTTAACTTCTGGCTTTCCTACTGGCTGTGGAGGAGGACATCTTGAGTAGGTGTGCACCAGTTAGGTCCAAGCATGATCAGTCGAAGGAGGACACTTGTGCACAAGTGCTTTATTCTACCCAGGGAAGCATTTAAGCATAGGCAGTACAGGCCATTGCCTGGAGTGCCATTGGTCCTGGGGGCGCCATGTTACTGGACTAAGCCTCACACCTGTAGGTTTACTTGCCACCTCTGTGCCTTGTGCATCCTTCTTTCCCCTTCTGTCTCTTTTCCCATGTCTGACCCCCTGTTTGTCATCCTGTCTCCATGTGCCTCCTTCTGTCCCCCTGTGCCACCTCAGACTCCTTCTGTGCCCCTTTGTGCCTCCTTCTGTCCACCTGTGCCCCCTTATGTCTCATTACCCTTTCTTTGTCCCCTTGTCCTACCTCTGCCCCCCTGTTCCTCCTTCAGTCCCACTCTGCCTCCCTTTGTGCCTCCTTCTGTCTCCATGTGCTTTTTCAGTCCCCATGTGCCACCTCTGTCCCCTGAACATTCCTCTGTCTCCCTGTGACTCCTGTCTCTTTGTGGCTCTGTCTGTCCACCTCTACCTTCTTCTGTCTCCTTGTGCCTCCTTACATCCCCCCTCTGCAGTCTTCTGTCCCCCTTTTGTGCCTCCTTCTATACCCCTTTCGTGCCTTCTACTGTCCCCCTGTGTCGCCTCCTTCCCCCTTTGAGCTTTTTTCTGTCCCCCATTGTGCCTACATGTATTTTATGGTGAAAAGCTGCCACAAGAAGTGTCATTTCTGGTGAAACGCTGCTAAATTAAGATTATTTGTATGGGGGGTTCCGGGAGGGGGGAGGGATGGGGGTTTGGGGGCGGTACGACAGGGCGCGCCACAGGTTTTCTTGCCTGGAGTGACAAAATGGCTAGAGGCACCCCTGATTCTACTAGGCACATGCAGACTAAGGTTTCGCTTTTAAGGGAACCTGATGTAAGAAACTCACTTAAGGTCTGATACACACCTAATGTCAGGGTCGCTTTGCTGGCTTACCACTGGCTGCGGGTCCAAGGGACCCGATCGGCGAACAGGGTGGCTGGCAGACGGATGGTCGGGCTCCCGCGATCCAGGACGGGTCCGTGCTTCCGGGTTGGCCTCTGGGGAGTTGAGTGTCCGCGCGCGTCACTGAAGGTGGATTGCCGTCTGCCGCTGGGGGCGTGTGCGGAAGTGTGGCCGCGGTGCGGGGAGCGCTGCGCGCGCGGCTCTTTGCGATCGCGGGTGCGCATGCGCGGCGCGCAGTTTGAACGGAGGGCCGGCCCAGCCCAGCTCCAGTATTTAAGGCCCCTGCCTCCAGCACTCTGCGCTGATCGTATTGTCAGCTTGTGTGCACCTAGCCTTGTTGCTGCCTCTCTTTGTATCCAGTTCTCCAGTTGCTGACCCGGCTTGCCTCTGACCCTTCTCGATCTGCTCTCCTCGTTTTGACCTCAGCTTGTTTCTGGACCTTCCTGCTCGCTGCCAGCCCTGACCCGGATTGTCTTTGGTACTGCTTGATCTCTGCCTGCCCTGACCTCGGATTGATTATCGTGCTGAACCCTGCTGCCTGCCCTGACTTCGGATTGATTATCGTGCTGAACCCTGCTGCCTGCCCTGACCTCGGATTGTTTATGGTGTTGAACCTTGCTGCATGCCCTGACCCCGGATTGTTCATTGTACTGAATCCTGCTGCCTGGACCTAGTTGAATCCAGATCTCATCATCATAATGCCTCTGTTACTGTCTACAATAAGTTACTTCCTGTTTCAACTCCGTATCAGACCTCTCTGACCAAACCTCCACATCGAGGCATCACCTGTTCTCTGAACCACTGCTAGAGTTCTTCCTGGGTGCAACCTGGTGGGCACTAGGCAGCTAAGTAGTCCGCTGCCCACTGGGGTGCTCTGGTGAAGACCCGTGGTCACTTAGACTCTGCACTCAGGAGACTCGCACGGTAGTGGAACGGTCAACAGTGCACGAGCATGACACCTAAGTAGCTCCTAAAGATGCGCAGTATGTATGCACTAGTCTTTGGTAGGGCTGTGGAGGTGGTACAAAAATCATCCAACTCCAGACTCCTCAGGTAATGAAAGCACTGACTCCAAGTACCAAAAATTGATCCGACTCAAGACTCCTCGAATGGTCTTTGGAGTAATTCCAAAGGCTGCCCGAGAAGTAGTGAAGGTCTAGCAGGTCAAATAACTTCAACCTGAGACGGTGCAGAACCAAGAACCTACTTTGGCAGTGTTCTCTCCAGGCTCTTTTAACCGGGTGCTCCACCCGGCTAATTTTGGCGAGCACCTGGCTGTCATCGGCTCACTTCCTCATCCGCCTCCTATGCTGTAAGCAGATTTGCACAGAGAAGCGATGGCCCTGCATTCTCTCATCCCACCCGGCTACTTTTTCATACAACCCGGCTGCAAAAAAATTCTGGGGAGAACACTGTTTGGTATTTATCAGGTTTGCTTTAATTTTTTTTATTGCTTTGATTAAAAACATCTTTATTATAAAGATACGCTTTAAAAGGACACATCCAATGAGACAAAAAAAATCAAAACAATATCTTCTTGCCTGGGTCTTCCTCCAGCCCCTAGCAGCCGATCTATTCCTTGCCGCAGCTCTGGTGTCCCGGGATCCCCTGCATTGTAGATGCCAACCTCGCCAGGCCTGGGGCATTCTGCACAGGAGCAGAAGTACTGCGCCAAAACTCGCAACCGCGTGCTCGCGCAGAGGCTGCAACGTAGTGGGCCCCGGGACACCGGAGCTGCCGCGAGGTACAGATAGGCTGCCAGGGCCTGGAGGAAGCCCCAGGTAAGTAGACCTTGTTTTTTTTTTCTCCTCGGATCTGTACTTTAAGGTTATAAAAAATAAACTTTTAATTTGAGGCTGCAGTCAGCTACTAGGACAGACGATTCAAAATATGATTCTTTGCAACCAGAACATTTGTGAATAGCATGTCTAGACTTCATTTTCACAGTGTGAGCAGTTCATCTACTGACACACTTTGTCACCATTTTTTTCAGATCACCTACCTCAGATAGCAATTGTGTTTTTAGTTTTTCTGAAAGAAGTCTAGATTCCCTTAACCACTTAAGCCTATCTGGACGAACATTCTCGTCCAGATAGGCTGCACTTGCTCACGCCGGCCGTGCACGCTCCCGCCGCCGGCCGTTAGCCCAGCGATCAATGAATGGGATTATAGATCCCATTCATTGATCAAAGTCCCTCGCAGAAAAACCGACAGCCTCTTATCAGAGGCTGCGGTCTTTCTGAGTACAAAAAAAGGTTTCCCATCCTCATTCTTGTTCCTGGAAGTGAGATCGATCTTGTGGCCAAATAGTAAAACCACACCCACGTCCATTTTTTATTAAATACATTATTTTACATTTAAAATTAGCTGTTTACCTTCCACACCAAAAGTTACCCAAATAACATTTTTAATATTTTTTTTTTAATTACAATTACAAAAAAATAAAAAATAAAATATGTACCTAAGGGTCTGAACTTTTTAAATATGCATGTCAAAGCAGTATATTAATATAATGTTTTTAAATTATAGGCTTGTATATAGTGATGGATGCAAATTGAAAAAAATGCACCTTTATTTCCAAATACAATATCGGCACCATACATTGTGATAGGGACATAATTTAAATGGTGTAATAAGCGGGACAAATAAAATACATGGGTTTTAATTACGGTAGCATGTATTCATTTCAAACTATAATGGCCAAAAACTGAGAAAAATTATTTTTTTCCATTTATTTCTTAATTTTCCTATTAAAATTGATTTAGAATAAAATAAATTCTTAGCAAAATGTACCACCTAAAGAAATCCTAATTCGTGGTGGAAAAAACAAGATATAGATCAATACATTGTGATGAGTAGTGATAAAGTTATTGGCAAATGAATGGGAGGTGAAAGTTGCTCAGATGCAAAAAAATAAACAACCCTGTGGGCTGGTTAAAGGAAACCTGAACTAAGAGGGATATGGAGGCTGCCATATTTAGTTCATTTTAAACAATACCAGTTGCCTGGCAATCCTGGTGATCTCTTCAGCTACAGTAGTATACAAATCACTCACCTGAAACAAGCATGTGGCTAATCCAGTCAAACTTCAGTCAGAAACATCTGATCGGCATGCCTGTTCAGGGTCTATGGCTAAGAGTACTAGAGGCAGAGGATCAGCAGGACAGCCAGGCAATCTGCATTGTTTAAAGGGAAATCAATGTCAGCCTCCATATCCCTCTCGCTTCAAGTACAATATAAGGGAGTTGTAAAAAGTAATGTTTGTTGCTGATCAGGAATAGCAAGATTGCAGTTCTCTAAAACATTCCAGTGTTTAATACTGGTGAAGCTATAGGACCGTACTGGCGAGAAAGCAAATTTCGGCACAGAGCTGCGCTGATAACGCAATGAGAATTACTGCTATAGCGGCGCTTAGTGAATAATTTGGGGCCGTCCCTTAAATTAGAAAAAAAAAAAAAGATACTTTAGCTGCCCAGCATTATTATGGATTTCCTTTTAAACAATACCAGTTGCCCGGCAGTCCGGATGTTTAGGGGTTCAGCAGAGTGAATCACACACCTGAAACAAGCATGCAGCTGATCCAGTCAGACTTGAGTCAGAGATGTCTGATGCTTGTTTAGGGTCTATGGCTAAAACTGCTAGAGGAAGTGGATTAGTATGGCAGACATCCAATGTGCATTGTTTAAAAGGAAAAAAGATTTCCTAAATAATTCAGCCTCCATATAGCTCATCTCCAGTTCTATTTAAGCCCTGTACGCTGCAATTTAAAAGGGAGTCTGAAATGAATCTGTAAACAAAACATACTTACCCAAGGAGAGGTGAGGCTCTGGGTCCTATAGAGCCTTCCCACTCCTCTCCTGGTCCCCCCCCTTAGCAGTCTCCGACCCATGCTCTCTGCCGCTGTGGGAGGCTTCGGAAGACTCCGAAAGCCCAAGTGCTCCCGAAAAGGGGCCACTCCGTGCTGCACATGCGCGAGCGCCCTCTCTCGCGGACTCGCAGTACGGAGCCGCTTGTCTTCAGGAGCACTTGGCTAACGAAGACACCAAAGCCTCCCGCGAAGGAGGATTTGAACGGGGAAGCCAGCGTTGGAACGAGGGAACCGTGAGAGGAACAGGAAGGCTCTACAGGACCCAGAGTCTTCCCTCTCCTCAGGTAAGTATCCACATATCACTTTATAAGTCCCACACGACAGTGCAACACACCTGAATGCATGCATCGCTCCTAAAACACAATTTAAGTATCTTACCTGCTCGCTTTTCCTTTCTGGTCCTTCTTTGGGACAGTCTGAGAACTTTCAACTGAATTCCCTTCATTTTCATCTGACTGCTGAACCTCCATATCCATTCGATCAGTTCGCTTTCCTCTAGGTCTCCTGAGTGTAGGAGATATGTCAGCTTCAGGTCCTAAATCATTATTTTCAAGTTCTCTAGCCTCTGTTGTATCGTCCAATGCCTCTGCTATGGAGTCATTGATTTTGATACTCTGTGGGCTGTGCTCTTTTTTTATTTTTCCATAAAATAAAGTAATTTCCGTCTGTGTTAAGCTATCTGAACTTCGAGGTTTCTTTTTACTCTTATGTTTCAGAGAACCTTTCTCATCTGTGTTCTTGCTGCACATGGGGTCTTCCAAAGCAGATGCTTCATGAAGACCTTCATCTTGCCTCTTTGCCTTCTTAGAAGATTTCTGAACCTCAACCTTATTCCTTTGCTCAAGTGGCTGATAGATGTTTTCAGTTGCATTGTTATTACCTTCAGGGATTGTCGTCTTCTTTGTTACTGAAACTTCTACATCATTTGACACCTTTTTCTTCTCTTTCTTTCCAGACCTACAAACATCTGTTTCAAGCTCTGCACCTTCCACGTCTGCCGGATTCTCCTCCAACACCACCTCCTTTTTCCTCTTTTTTGTTTTCTCTTTCTTTCTAGACATACAAACATTCTCCTCTCCATTCATACTAAGCCCAACTTCCTCTTCAAGTTCAGCATCTTCAGGTCTATGTTTTTTCTTTTTCTTCTTTCTTGCAGAAGCTTCTACACCAGCATACTCCTCTGAAGCAAGCATTTTGATAGTTTCAAACATTACATCTGCATTTTCCAAGACCTCCTCTAATAACACTTCTTTTTTCTTCTTTTTCTTGTGCTTCTTATGGCTTTTTCCATCATTAAAATCACTATGTTCAGGAAATCTATGTCTAAAGCGTGGGCTTTGTTGACCAATTTCATCCGATGATCCGATAGTTTCAAACATTCCATCTTCTGCCTTTTCCAAAACCTCCTCTGATAACACCTCTTTTTTCTTTTTCTTGTGCTTCTTATGACTTTTTCCATCATTAAAACCACTATCTTGGTCTGGTTCCGCCAACTCCTCCAGCACTCCAAAGATATCGGTTGAAGGTGTTAAGAGATTGTCTGCTGAGCCAACTGCCTCACAATTCTCATCTTTCTTTTTCTTCTTTTTATTCACAGACTCTTCTAAACCGGTGTACTCTGAAAACAAGGTGTCCTCCATGGTGGCATCTTTGTGGTGATGTTTCTTTTTGTTCTTTTTTCTTTGGTTATTGTCAGAGTCGATTTGCTCAAGGAATGAATCACCTAGAAAATAAACAATACTGCATCATTGTCACCTTCAGTACTACTTTACTGACCATTGCTTATGTAAGCCTTGAAACAAGGCTCACAGCTCTAAAAGGATGTGTATGCAAAGCACATCTAATTCTTGGGATCATGTTTTCAAGCAGATCTTAAGGTCCAAGCATACAAACGTCTGTGAAAATAGATCGCCAATATCACGGAAGTGACTTTGGAAAGACTTGTCCTTTCCGCACGCTGATATTGCAAATGACCAACTCATCTAAATACTGAACACGCAACAACATTATGCACGACATGTCTGCATCCAGTAGAACAACGTAGTTCAAATAACATTGTACACACGAGGCAGACAGCACAATATCTGCCCAACACGTATGAGTTGATCCGCCAAACGGATCTAGCAAAATGCCAGATATCGATCGCTCATCGCTGGGCTACATTTTGGCAAAATCTGTAGTTTGTCGAATGTTTTGAAAGACTATACTTTAGCGTGTGTATAACTTTATAGACTTTTTGCCAAGAGTCAATAAAGTGAAAAAATTAACCTAGACAGAGGATATCATTTGCAAAGCATTTTTTTTTATGTTAACAGACAGTTTGCATTTTTTTTCTAAAAGTTTTATTAAGGCGAGTGTAAAAAGTTAGATACTTACCTATGGACATGGAAGGCTCTGGATCCAATAGAGCCTTCCCTGTCCTCTCTTGTACCCCTCGTTCCATCGCAGTCATCCCATTTAATTTGCCACCTTGGCGGCTTTGGAAGCTCTTGTGAACACCGAGTGCTTCTGAAGACGTGGAAACACACGGGTACATAAGGGCTTCCAAAGCCTCCCGAGGACTCTCAGACGTGTATTCCACCAATAGGTTGAGTACACACACACACACACAACAGGGGTGACAACGTTGGAACGAGGGAAGCAAGAGGAGACAGGGAAGGCTCTGTGGGATCCAGAGCCTGTCCACAGGTAAGGAATTTTTTTTGCCCTTATACTCACTCCAAAATAGGCACCAAGGAAAAAAAAAAGCAAAAACATGAATATTAGACCACCAAGACTGACACAGTAGAGCTAAAATAGAGCTTGACAGAGGCGCTGCAACTAACTGCACAACGTCTGAGTTAATCCTTTTTGTATTTTGCCTGAGGAAGCGGGTGTGAAACCCGCGAAACGCATTGCAATTGTTTTATTTGGAGTACAAATTAAATTTTGTCTTTACCAATCACATTGGTTGTGTTTAACCTTCTGGGGAGGTAAGTCCACCCTTACCCCCCTGATTTTACTGTTTTTAAATCGTTTCATGTTTTTTATTCTGCTGGCGCCTCTGTATCCATTGCACAATGTTATCCACCTGGTGGATGGCTGTGAAAACCCCTTTTTTCCTACTACGGAGAGCGACTTCTTAGCCTGAGTGGGGACAGGCTTATTTTCCCCATATGCGCTAACAGTGGTTGCCTGACACTTGGCAACCCATGTTTGTGAGTATATCTCTACTTGCTATTACATTTATACCTCAATATCATCAATAATACACTATTGGGGGCTCCCGGTTGTTGTGTTTTTTTCTGTTTTACAGTAGAGCTAAAGTACAAGCAACACTCCTAAAGCTGAGAATCGTTTGTAATTTGACGTTCTACATTCTATGCTGTAAACAAATGCAACTAAATCAAATACTATCCTGAGGTTTATACGTGCGAGTTTAATCCATCGACCTTGGGGTAAGCAATGCAGTTTGTATTTTTAATGCAGAAAAATGCCAACATACCATTTATAATGTGTCCTGGGTCACAACTTTAGTGTCACATCACATATATTCTCAAAAATAGCTTTGTCACCCAAAGGTGGCACATGCTTGATGCTTCAGCATCAGAAAAACTTTCTTTATCTATATATTGCAGTATCTGTATATTGTTGTATAATGGTATGTATCCCTGCCCTCCCAGTGATGTTTAGTCTAGGCTGCTTAGCTATGCAGAATCCCCCACCCCCTTTCTCCCAGAGCAATCTGGGAGAAGGTTTGGTATATTTTGTAGTGGCTTACAAATTCTCTGAAACAAACCTTCAGCAGAGCTGCACCTGACAGCACTTGAGATATTGCCACATCTGATACATTTCAGAATGTGAATCTGGGGAAGGAAAGATTTACAATGGGCAAACTGACTAAATCTATAAATGAATATTGTAAAAAAAATAAATGATGTTATTTTTTATTTAAAGGACAACTGAAGTGAAAGAAAAAATAGAGGTTGCTATATTTATTTCCAGTTTCTCAGCAGCCCTGATGATCTATTTGGCTGCAGTAGGATGCAGCTAATCTTGTCAGATCTGACAAAAATGTCAGAAACACCTTATCTGCATATGCTTGTTCAGGGTCTATGGTTACAAGTATTAGAGGCAGAGGACCAGCAGGACAGCCAGGCAACTGGTATTGCTTAAAAGGAAATAACCATGGCAGCCTAGGTATCCCTCACTACAATTGCCCTTTAAGTTCCTCTTAAACTGGACCCAAACCAAACATTTAATTAAAAATATTTAGTTGCACCACTCTGACACATACAAAGATAAATAAACACTCCTTCAAGCCTATAAGCATTTCATTGCATGCTTTTCACCATTCTCTTTACATAACTGTTTTAAACTGGTGGCAGCCATCAGCAATTCCTCCTTTGCCAGGCACCTCCTACTCCACCAGACTGCCGGATTCTGTCCCGGCAATATGAAAAGGAAGGGAGGGGTTCCTCCAATAAATTTAAAATATTTTATTTGTGTCATCATGCAGCTGAAAAAAGGCTGCTATTTATTATTATAATTTAGAAAACAGATTTCTATTTCGGAAATCTTGTATTTTAAATTTGGGTCCACTTTAAATTTTACAGAGCCACACTAACTTAACATGCATGCAGCTGCTTTAGACTTGTTGCCCCTGACAGATCAAGGCATGGATTAATATGGCTCTATAACATTGGAATTGGCAAAGAGATGACTTGCATATTCACCAGTGATGCATCATGGGAAATCTTTCTTGCTTACATAAAGCTGTCGAAATTGCAAATACCTTCTAGTTTAAGAAGGCAAATGTATATTTAACCTCCCTGGCAGTACGCAGTTACAGAGGCTGCGTCCGCGGGAGGATTTTTTTAATAAAATGTAATTTAAATGCTTTAGCTAGCACTTTGCTAGCTAACTATGCCTGCCAAGCCCCGCCGCACCTCTCTGATCCCCCCGATCGCCGCCGGCAATATTTACCCCTCCGCGATCCCCGCAGCTTCACCAATCAGCTTCACTCGTTGCTATGGCGACGATCGGACATTCCGTCATCGACATCATGCGCAGTCCCGATCCTGGCCATAGCGAAGCCTGGAGCTGATTGGGAGGCTGCGCCATCGCGGGATCCCTGGGGGGTACGTATAACGGGGGCGATCGGGGGAGAGCGCAGGGACTTGGGGGCATGGCTCAGTGCATAATTTGGGTGCCGTCAGAAGTCAGAGCACAATCTACTGTAAAAACATTAAATTCGGCCGCCAGCAATAGCTGGGAGCTGAATGACATCTTTCCCCATTATCAATGGCGGCCTGGAGGGGGAATAGTATTTAGCGCTGCCGGGACATGAGCAGGAGCAGGGTAAGCCGTAGATAGGCTGTATCCTGTGCCCAAATCTCCTGGCGGCTTAATTATATGTATGTCTCCCGGAAAGCTCACCATCGCCATCGTAAAAAGTGTGCTCAGGCATCAGTTTTCTCTTCATCTTTATATCTTGGCTGCTTCTTGGAGGAGTCTGGCTTCGTAGGTCTACAGAGAGCTTTCCAGGATTAGGCAAAATATCTTTCAGAGGTCCGGCAACAGTCTTTTCTTTTGGGTGTCAAAAGCTGTAAAAAAAATAAAAATAAAAAAAAATTCTTTAAAAAAAGATTCAACTTTTATAGTACAGTACAGAATCTGGGATTATAGTGATGGCAAAGAATGATGGGATTGATGCCCGAAGCAGTGTTATTATTGCACAATGGCAATAATACTGTTACTACCACCATCTGTGTTCCACATATTACGCAATTAACGCGACTCTCGGTACACAGCTAATGCGGTCATTATGCCGAAAGTGCACATTGTACAAGTAGCATATTGCACATTACCATAGTAATGATAGCATCACCCATGTACTGCTGGCTGCAGTACCTGCGCAATGGCAATAGTACTGTTACTACCACCAGCAGTGTACCGCATTTTATTTTTTAGTATTTATATAGCACCTACATCTGCCGCAGAGCTGTACAGAGTATATCATCTTGTCTCTAACTGTCCCTCAAAGGGGCTCACAATCTGATCCCTAGCATAGTCATAGGTCTATATATGTATCGTTGTGCAATTAGTGTGATCCATGGTACATAGGAAACATGATCGATACACCGATAATGTGCATTGCGTAAGTAGCGTTATAAAAAACCAAAACAGATACTCACCTATGAGAGGGAAGGCTCCGGGTCCTACAGAGCCTCCCCAGTCCTCTCCTCATCCCCTCGCAGGGCTCCTCTGTTTAAATCTTCCGCTGTGAGAGGCTTCAGAAGCCTTGGGGAGCCTGAGTGCTCCCGAAGACAAGTGGCTCTGTGCTGCACGTGTGCTAGACAGGGCGCGTGCGCCGTATGGAGCGGTCCGTCTTAGGGAGCCCGAGTGCTCCTGAAGCAAACCCGCAGCGAAAGAGAGCACCCAGAGCCTTCCCTCTCCTTAGGTAAGTATCAGTTTTGTTTTTTGCATTTTCGCTTCAGACTCCCTTAAATTTCTGGAAATATACCTAAAGGCCACTCCTGATAAGAACCCAAAGCCACTCTTGGTAAGAACCCAAAGACCCCAAGGCCACTCTTGGTAAGAACCCAAAGACCCCAAGGCCACTCTTGGTAAGAACCCAAAGACCCCAAGGCCACTCTTGGTAAGAACCCAAAGACCCCAAGGCCACTCTTGGTAAGAACCCCTATGCCCCCTGCATTTATGAGGATATCAGGGCTCCAGCATCTCTGAGGACTAAAAAAGGACAAAAATTAGTCCTAAGAATATGTCTATTAAAATGCATGAAGTTTAGGACACTTAACCACTGAACCAAATTGGTCTGAAAAAAAGATACTTCTTTGCAAATCAGTGAATGAATCAACTTATAGTCGAAATTCTGCCCCCGATTCTCAAGTCAGAGCTGAATAAATTTCATTTTGTGCTTATAATTACAGCTGAACTTCAATGATCTGTCCAGTTGAACAAACTGTTTTTAACAATTCAGAGGTGTCCTTTGGCCCAAACGAAAGTCTATGAGCATTTTTAAACGATTAAAGGAGACCAGATGTGAAAATAACCTAGAAAAAACGGGGGGGAGCAGGTATATGCGGTTACCTGTCCTTATACCTACCATTCCCTCCGCAGTCTACCTAAATGCCCCTCTGGCAGCCTCTTCTGGGTCGCTGGAGTCTGGCACTACTGCGCTACTGGCCAGTGCCTGCGCAGTAGTGCCCAACTCTGGCACCAGTGCTGGATATACAGTACAGTACAAATAAGCAGCCTGGGGAAAATGAGGAATAATGTGAACGTAAACAAAAAAGAGGATGCACTGTTACTACTTCAACTTTGCAATCACTGATAAAAGTATCGTCACAGTCCTCCCACGGAAATGTATGCACTCCCGGGTACTCATTCCCTTGTTAGCCATGACCCTCCTGGTTTTGTGTGGAGTGCAGTACAGGCTACTTTCACTCATAGTGCAGATTAGAGCGGGCCTACTCGCTGCAAAACTAAGGAGAGTGGAGAGTAGAGTGCTAAGTTCCGCCTGCAAAGGTATCGGAGCCATTCACATTACAGATGCAAATGGTTTTTTATGATTGGCTGCATTTTGAAGAGAGGCTTCACGATTGGCTCAATTATGAGCAGTAAGTTTTGCAGGACATGTGCTGCAAGTCCTACCCACAGATGTATCGGAGCCACTCACAGGAAGCGGGTGGCTACCTCTGTTCAGCGATGGCTGACATTTTTTTAAGAGCCCTGGATACTGTACTAGTGATTTGTCCAGCCTGGCTATGCAGTCCTAAGGTAACCTCGTAGTCTACCAAGTGCTTGCACTGTACCTCCAATGGGAGGAAAGAGTTGCTCCTTCGCAGCAGAAAATGTACCAGGACATGCTGGGCCATTTCTAGGACAATTTCTGATCTAGCAAACCACTTTTCCTGGTCCCTTGGCATTTACTATAATGAGATTATACTGTAGTGACATGTCTTAAAGAGACTCCGTAACAAAAATTGCATCCTGTTTTTTATCATCCTACAAGTTCCAAAAGCTATTCTAATGTGTTCTGGCTTACTGCAGCACGTTCTACTATCACCATCTCTGTAATAAATCAACTTATCTCTCTCTTGTCAGACTTGTCAGCCTGTGTCTGGAAGGCTGCCAAGTTCTTCAGTGTTGTGGTTCTGCTATGAACTCCCCCCTCCAGGCCCCTCTCTGCACACTGCCTGTGTGTTATTTAGGATTAGAGCAGCTTCTCTCTTCTCTCTTATCTTTTACAAGCTGGATAAATCCTCCTCTGAGCTGGCTGGGCTTTCACATACTGAGGAGTTACAGACAAGGGCAAAGCTGTCTGCACTCTGCAGGAAGAAACAGCCTGACACTTCGGTGGAAGATAGCTGCAGGGGGAAAGAAACACACAAATGATCTCTTGAGATTCAAAAGGAAGGGTGTATACAGCCTGCTTATGTATGAATGTTTTTTCTATGTGTGGACATACTGTACATCAACCTACTTCCGGTTTTGGTGGCCATTTTGTTTGTTTATAAACAAACTTTTTAAAACTGTTTTTAACCACTTTTAATGCAGCGAGGAGCGGCGAAATTGTGACAGAGGATAATAGGCGATGTCCCCTAATGCACTGGTATGTTTACTTTTGTGCGATTTTAACAATACAGATTCTCTTTAAGGCCCATACGCACGTCGGATTTTTCTGAACGACGGGTCGTTTGAACATCCCTTCGTTCAGTCGTTCGCATGCGGAATCAGACGTGTGTACGGACTATCGTTCGCGTGATAAGACTGGTTTCCACGGGCGGATCGCTGGAAACCAGTCTTATCACCCAAACGATAGTCTGTACACACGTCAGATTTGACGTGCGAACGACTGAACGACGGAACGTTCAAACGACGGGTCGTTCGCAAAAATCCGACGTGTGTATGGGCCTTTAGGGCTCTTTTCCACTATTGCAATCGTGTTTTAATTTCCACCATGCGATTGAGCTACTATACTCTGTACAGTAGAGCTCAATCGCATCAAAAATGCGGCAGGATGATGATTGCGCTTGGACCAAAATCGCATCGCAATCAGATCGCAATAATGGAAATGCTGCTGCCATTTCCATTAGGTTAAAGTGAACCTCCGGACTAAAAATCTACTCAGCAGAACTGAAAAGGCTTGGTGTTTGTTTAACAGTTTCACAGCATCAGAACTTTGTTTTTCTTACCAAAGCATCATTTTTATCTGCATTTTTAGCTAAGCTCCACCCATCAAAGAAAAAAGCCTGGGTTTTTTTCCCTGATGCTATGCAAAGCATGCTGGGATTTCCTATGTTGTTATTCACGTTGCCTAGCAGCCAGGAGGCGTATTCAGCACACAGGACAGTTGGAACTGTGTCTCATGCTCCCTGTCACCTCCTTTCAACCAAAAAGATGGCTGCCATCATGAAATCAAACATTTGCCTGTTGTTTTAAAACAGGATGGGTAAGAGATTATATTACCTATCTATTTTAATTAACATAACAAATGTAACTTAATGACAGTATGTTTGGCTGAAGTTCCTCTTTAATGTACCTTGCGTTTTGCGATCCGAATCAAATCGCAAGGTAGTGGAAAATACTTAGGCCTCTTTTCCACAGGCAGCTGATAGGCAGTGAAATGCCTCTCAAATTCTCACAACTGCTCACTGCTGCATGGAGACTGCTTGCTGAGAACACAGTTCAACTGTCTGTGAAAAAGAGCCCTTCGATTTTAGCTTCTCCAACCCCATCCCATCCTCCTCTGTTCTGCATTCACTAATGGCTGGTTCACAGTGCAAGAGCTTTTTCTAAGCACTTTAAAAGCTCTTACTTTTAAAATCACAAGCGCTTAGAAAAAGCATTTGCACTGTGAACCAGCCCTAATCAGAATCATATGAGTGTATATCCCTGCAAAAAAATGGACTATCAGTGCACTCACCGATGCTGCTGCTGAACAGGCAGGGAAGCCTCGTTTTTCCAGCATGGGGAAGAATGCCAGGAGCAGTTCCACTTCTTAGGCCCCGTTCACATCACAAACGCGGGTGGCCACGCATGCGGAACGCAACGCATGCGAACGCACGCCATACGCGTTTGTTTGCGTTGCGTGGCTGATCTCATCACTGAAAAGTGAATGGGCCAGCCACGCATTTTTACAAAAAATGCGTGCAGCATGCGTTCCCGGACCGCATGCAGTGTGAACATCAGACATTGCACCCTATGCACTGTCTGATGTTGTGCGTGTCGGCCACCTGCACACGTTTCCAAAACGCGACTGGAAACGCGTGCAGTGTGAACGGGGCCTTATGCTGCCTAGTTCTAACCATCGCTTGCGGCCCGGGACTTCATGCATGCGCAAAGCTGCCGAGAGGATGCTGACTCGGTGATAGAAACTCAGCAGCAGCTGTGTTAATCTTTATTGGTTCCATGTAAGAAATATGGCCAACGTTTCGGAGCCACGTAGGACCCCTTTATCAGGGCAATATTTGCTCGGAGGCAAAGATCTGTCTGCAAAGGAAGTGGGAGTCTGGCTCCTCTAACACTCGCTGACAGCGATGTGTCTCGTCTGGGATCAGAAGCAGCTGCTGCCGATCCCAGACAAGACACATCGCTGTCAGCCGGCGTTAGAGGAGCCAGACTCCCACTTCCTTTGCAGGAACTCTTGCACAGCAGCAGACAGATTTTTGCCTCTGAGCAAATATTGCCTTGATAAAGGGGTCCTACGTGGCTGCGAAACGTTGGCCGTATTTCTTACATGGAACCAATAAAGATTAACTTTGGATGTGCCAGCTCTTTTCCTTGTTGAATACTGCATAGAGGCCCTTGTCCCTCTTTTCAGCTGTCGCACTCCCCTTAAAGACTATGAGTTTGATCCTGTTGTGAGTGCGAAACAATACCTTACTCACACAAGTGAAAGCAGAGGGATCGACATCTAAACACCACGTTCAGCAAAAAATAAATGGGTGAGCCACTAGTGTCACCACAATCGCCCAAGCCACCCGGCATTTTCATAGCCTCACCACTAATGCGGCTAAAAGAAAGTAATGAAAATGAAGGGAGCTTCAGCGTTTCCAAGACGAAAACCAAGTTAGGGCTGGTTCATACTGCTTTGCTGCTAATGACTCGCAAACCCGCTGTATGCAGCATTTTGGGGAAGCATTGTGATTCTTGTTCTATTAATTGGGAATCACAAGCGCAAATCACGGTAAATTAGCACTCCAAATGTGAACTAGCCCTTCGGGCCTGTTCTCACTTGTAATCACGAAATGCTAGTAATTACCGCTAGTGTTTAGTGCTGGTGATTTTACCATGATTAACACACACAAAAAAAAAAATCACTGTGCACCCTCGATACCGATTAGCGGTTTTTAGCTAATTGGGATCGCTCCAGATTCGTAGAAAAGAGCTGCATGTAGCGCGTTTTGTGATTGCCGCTAGTCGCAAAACGCTTCCTGTGGCCGAAAATTGAATTGCATGGAGGTGTATGGAAAAAATATGCTTCGGCCCATGCACTGCAATGCTATACAATTTTTTAAATAAATATGCGTCACCATGGACTTACATCACTTCCGGTTTGCCACGTATGTTGCCTAGCAATGCGCTGTTGCAGCAAATCCGGCATATCGTGTCGCATCACGTGAGGTATGAAAAGCCCCATAGACTTCCATTGGTGTAGCATTGGCCTGCGGCAAAATAGGCCAACACAATGCACCAGTGTGGAAGGGGCCTGAAACGTTAAACAAATTACAGTTTTTCTGATATCAGAGGACAATGGTGTGAAAAGAACGGCAACAAAAGGATAAAGACCGATATCGGCCATTTTGCCTAAGGGCCCGTTCACATCTAAAACCGTAAAACACCGGCATTACCGCTGGCGTTTTGCGGGAGTGATTTTGCCGCGATTGACGCAGAAAAATCCAGGGCTGTGGAGTCGGTCCAAAAATCCACCGACTCCGACTCCTCAGTTTAGGATTCCACCGACTCCGACTCCACGACTCCGACTCCTCTAATTTGCATATTACAATTTTGTTGATTAAAAGTATGTAACATGAAATTCGTCTCTTAACTGCCAACGCTTAGGAATTTTACAAGACAACTGAAGTGAGAAGGATATGTAGACTACTATATTTATTCTCTTTAGACTAAAACTAGTCCTTGGTAAGAGTACTTGTAAAAGGTGCAAACCGGAACAAAGAACATCTATCAGACCCTAGGCAATGTAAGTGTGGGTACATGTAAGAATGATGTGCAGGTACTCTGCAGGGGAATGAGGAGATTGTAAACAGACAACACCTCTGTGTTCAATGTGCACAGCATTTTCAGTGGATTCCCTGCAGCTCTGTGGGGAGTGCATATGTAGAGTATAGTACTACTGTGTAACAAAGTAAACCTGAGACAGATGAAATTCAAGTTTTATACATACCTGGGGCTTCCTCCAGCCGCCTTTAGGATAATCAGTCCCTCATTGTCCTCCACCACCTGGATCTTCTGCTATGAGTCCAGGTACTTGAGCCAGTCAGGCGTAGTGCGCGTGCACACACTCCGCCGCCAGGAGCATACTACACCTGTGCAGCACTATTGCGCAGGTGCAGAATGTTCCTGGCTGTGGGAGCGGCATGCGGCCGGACAGCGCTGACTGGCTGAATTACCAGGACTCATAGCAGAAGATCCGGGTGGTGGAGGACAGCGAGGAACTGATTAGCCTGAAGGGGGCTGGAGGAAGCCCCAGGTATGTATAAAACTTTACTTTTCATCCGTCTCAGTTACCCTTTAATTTGTAGTCACCAAACCAAATTTTAATAACATATCACATTATTTGATTTCATCAGCAAAGGGAGTGCATACATTTGCATAAATCCGCATCAATGCAGAATTATTTCCATCTCGTTGACCATCTCTATTAGTGACACAGCTACACATCAGGCTTTATTCTTACAGCATAGATGTTATTTAGTATATATAAGAGATTCCTGTGTACACATCATATATACAGTCACAATCAGATATGTATATCTGACCTTAAAAATACGGGGACTGCTTTATTGAAGCAGCACAAGCAACTAATTTTGATTGGTTTATTTCATTTTTGTGGACTAAACACAGCTATTACTGTATATATACATTATTTTTAATGACTATTATCCGAGAAATAGAACATTTTATCATATTTTCTATTTTAATTACAGTTACAAATTCATTAGGAGTCGGAGTCGGTGCATTTTTTCCCGACTCCGACTCCAGGCACTATGCATGCTAATCGCGATCGCTAAACACTAATCGCCGGCAAACCGCTGCATGTAACACATTTGCACAGTGAGAACACTGCCATAGTGTTACATGGCCAACCGCTCGGCCTTTCTGCGGCTGTGCGAAGCGCCGCAGTCAATCATGGCCACGTGGGCTGTGGCGAACTGTGCAGGCGCAGTTGTTCTGCGTCTGCTCAGTTCTCCGCGACCCACATGGCCATGATTGACATCGGTGCGGTACTGTGCATGTGCAGGGAGGGACGCAGAGATTGAGAGCTGAGGGAGGACGGGCGGGCGCGACGGGTGTGCGGCTGGCAGGAGCGACGGGTGTGCGGCTGCCGGGAGAGACGGGTGTGCGGCTGCCGGGAGAGACGGGTGTGCGGCTGCCGGGAGAGACGGGTGTGCGGCTGCCGGGAGAGACGGGTGTGCGGCTGCCGGGAGAGACGGGTGTGCGGCTGCCGGGAGAGACGGGTGTGCGGCTGCCGGGAGAGACGGGTGTGCGGATGGCGGGAGAGACGGGTGTGCGGATGGCGGGAGAGACGGGTGTGCGGCTGCCGGGAGAGACGGGTGTGCGGCTGCCGGGAGAGACGGGTGTGCGGCTGCCGGGAGAGACGGGTGTGCGGCTGCCGGGAGAGACGGGTGTGCGGATGGCGGGGTGTGCGGCTGGCGGGAGCGACGGGTGTGCGGCTGGCGGGAGCGACGGGTGTGCGGCTGGCGCGCGCACATGCGCGGTGACTGCGGCGTTCACGGGGAGAGTGAGAGGGAAGGAAGGGGATTCAACACAGACCTAGAGCCTGTTTTGAAACGGGCTTAGGTCTACTAGTACATATAATAACACAGATCTGTACATGAGTCTTGAAAGTGGGACAGTGACCTGAGGAAGAAAGTGCGATTGCCCCTCCAAAAGTAAGTAAAACTTTTTTTTTTTTTTAGGGAACTTCAGATCCTATTTAAGATTCATGGCTGTAGAAGACTTGTTTCACAAAAAGCAACATGTGGATACCGTGATCATGGTGATATCACATTTACATCAATGATGGGCTGCCTACAAACCATAAGCAGTCTTTACAGTTCTCCAAACAATGTCACCCCCTCCTAATTTCCTCATAGATTCCCAGAGGAGAGAAGAGTCTCAGCATGAGGCAGCAGCTCCATACAAACCCCCTTCCCGCCCTTTAAATATAAAATAGAAGTTTAATTTAAAAAAAAATGACCAACCTGCTCTAACATTTCTGCTTACAGGAACCACGAGAGCTTCACCAGCATCACGCAAAGTGGAAATGACGACACACTCAGCTGACAAAATCAAAAATCACATGATCTCCCGCAGACCCACGTGCATAGTCTAAACCCGGAAGTCACAGATACATTAATACACAGTCTGCGTTCCCATGACAACATGGAGACGCTAGCAGAGTTCTAACCTATGAAAAATATCTTCATGTTCTAGAAATAGCTGGGAAGAATTATCATCATATATTGAAGTAAAGGTGGAACACAGGAACAGTGCTTTTCTTCTACCAGCAGATAACAAATAAAACCTGTTTGGCTGCTCAAGCCAACTGCTCCACTGTTCTGTGCATTTTCCTTGCACTGGTCATAGATATTTCTGTCTTTGAATTATTTTATACTGTGTTGGTATTAAAATCGTTATGGGAATTTTATTAGGTCCAGTGGAGTAACTACAGGGTCAACAAGTGAGACAGGTCAATTCGGTGCTGGCTCAGCACCCACACTGCATAGCCAGTCCCAACTGTCCCTCTTTCGGAAGGACAGTCCCTCTTTGGGAGCCCTGTCCCTCTTTCCTCCTCATTTGTCCCTCTTTCAGGACTTTGTCCCTCTTTCTATGTACATATATATATATCTCTACTAAAAAAATGTGTTTGATTGACTCTAAACTTTATTCACAACCTTTAAAAATGTTTATATTACTAATTTTAAAATGTTAATATGAGAAGGAAAATGAAGCAGGATATAAAGGACCAGCGTGGTTTGAATTATATTTTACATTTTTACATTTTTTAATGAAATCTTTATTGTATGCGTTACTAGCATACCTCCCAACTTTTTGAGATGAGAAAAAGGGACACTTAGGCCACACCCCTGCCACAACCCTGGCCACGCCCTACCACTTCTCTAGTCACGCATACCATAAAGATTTCATAAGAAAAATATGTTGTTTTAAAATGCAAACCACACTGGTCCTTTCTATCCTGGTTCATTTTCCTTAATATTAACATATGAAAATAAGATACGGTATGTATCAATTTAAATGATGGGAATGAAGTTTAGAGACATTTAACACATTTTTTAGTAGAGGAATATATATATTTACATAGAAAGAGGGACAAAATGCTGAAAGAGGGACAAATGAGGAGGAAAGAGGGACAGAGCTCCCAAAGAGGGACTGTCCCTCTGAAAAAGGGACAGTTGGGAGCTCTGTACTAGGAGTGTGACGGGGGCGTGATCAGGGGTGTCCCTCTTTCTCATCTCAAAAAATTGGGAGGTATGACTGCACCGGATCGGGCACGAGCTACAAAATCACAGTAATTTTCAGGTCCCTGAATTACTTGCAGAAGGAAGGAAATTAGGTAAGGGAGTATATTTCTTTACTCCCCAAGATTACTTAGCACAGGGTGAGCCCTCTTTAGGCTTCTCCCTGTGGCCAAAATGCATGCGTCCAGAACTTCGTAAACTGGGCAATTGTCCCAGGGCCTGTAAGACAGTGCTTAACGGGCATGTTAACAGTAGCAGTGAAGCATACTTTCCTTTGACTGCGAACACTGCCATTCCAGCGCAGGAGACTCTGGCGCAGCAGTTAGTAACTTCGGCGCCGTCAGAAGACGGAGCTGAAGTTACTTATAAAACACTATAATTCGGCCTCCAGCAATTGCTGGAAGCCGAATTATTTCATTTTTCCACCATCCATGGCGGCCTGGAGGGGGAATAGTATTTAACATCAATGGTAATTTGGCTGTATCCTGCGCCCAAGTCTCCTGCGCCGATTCCTCTCGTACGCCTTTGACTGACGTGTATAATAATGGTGGGCTAAGTCAATCTGTGGCAATTTTTTAAATTAGTGTTCATGCTTATACTCACTAGTGTGTGGTGTTTTTTTTTGTTTTGTTTTTTTTTTGGGGGGGGGGGGCACAGGACTTTTTGCCTGGAGTGACAAAAAGGCTAAAAGCACTCCTGGGTCCACAAGTAGCACTGGTGGTCTGGAGGACAGTGTGGGAAGCCTCTATGGGATCCAGAGGCTTCCTTCTTCATAGGTAACTATTTTTTGACCTAAAGTCTCAGGTACACTTTAAGGCACATTGGATAAAAGTCATCTGAAACGGCCAATAACGACCACTTCAGCCAACGATCATCCGACTTTCTAATGTGTATACAAAATGTGATTACAGCGTATGGCGGACGCCGATTAAAGCAAACCTGAAGCCCATTTAAAATAAAAAATCAGATACTTACCTAAGGAGAGGGAAGGCTCTGGGTCCTATAGAGCCTTCCCATTCCTCCTACAGTCCCCACTTTCCAGCGCTGGCTCCCCTGTTTAAATCTTCCACCGTGGGAGGCTTTGGATGTCTATGGGAGCCGGAGTGCTCCTAAAGACGAGCGGTTCTGTACTGCTCATGCGAGGATGTGTGAGAGAGTGCGCTTGCACATGCTCACCACGTAGCCGCCCATCTTCCGGAGCACTCGGGTTCCAAAAGAGAGCAGTCTAAGACCCATTGGCCAGAGACTGCTAACGGGGGAGACAGCGCTGGAAGGAGGGGACTGTGAGAGGAGGGGGGAGGCTCTATAGGACCCAGAGCTTTCCCTCTCCTTAGGAATGCAGGGCTGGGCCGCCCATAAGGCGGGGTGAGGCGGGTTCCTTAGGCGGCAAAGTCAGGGGGAGCAGCACCCGCCCGGCCATGGGTCGGGGGGGACGCCGAGCTGGAGGGGGTAGCAGGCAGGAAGGGTGTACAGTGGCGGGGAGGGGGGTTGGACCCCCCACTCACCTGGGTCCCCAGATCTGCGACCCCCCTCCTATTATTAAGTGCAATAGCGTAGTATGATCAGGCAGCGGGCGAGGATGACCCACCTCTTCCGCGTTCCAGCGTGAGTTCCACTCTCGTCACTTCCTTCAATGCCGCCTACTGTACTGTAAGTGGACAGCATTGCAGGAAGTGAAGAGAGAGGAACGCACACTGGAACACGGAAGAGGTGAGTCATCCCCGCCCGCTGCCTGATCATACTACGCTGCTTCACTTAATAGCTGGAGGGGGAGCGCAGATCGGGGGACCCAGGTGAGGGGGGGTCCGACCCTGCTCCCCGGCACTGTGCCCAATACCCTTTTCCTGTCTACTACCCCCTTCAAGCTACCTATTCTGGGGAGGGGGGGTTATTATACTGGGGGGTGGGGGCGGCGGCATCTTACAAGTTTGCCTCAGGCGGCAAAAAGTCTAGAGCCAGCCCTGTAGGTATGTATCTGTTTTTTTTATTTTAAATAGGCCTCAGGTTCACTTTAAGATTCCAGCATATTAGATCCATATCAATGCTGGGTTGCAATGTTATTTTCATTCCACCCACCTGCTCTGTTATGTGCTGATCGCGTCTTCCATAGCTACAGAATGCATTGCTATCCTGATGGGCGACAACCATTGCATGTGTGTATTTAGCTTTAAGTAGGAGAGTGACCACATCATCAGAGTAACCCCATTTTCCCATTTCAATTTTTCCCTCTGCGCACAAACGCTTCATTCTACTGGGCATGCGGTGAGCTTTCTTATGCATTCCCAGTACATAGAAGCTAATACTGGAACGGGAGCACGGCCATAAGACGACAGTCCTAGGTATGAGCTCCATCCACCCGCATCGATTGCCGTGTTCCATCACCAATGCTCACATGTCCCCCACCACTGCTGGCTCCTCGCTCCTGAAGCTCACAGACTGGAGGCTGATTAGATTGCAATAGACCAATTGTCCCAAGCAATAGGGAGAATTTTCATTGGTCAACCATGAACCAATGATTATTTTCCATGTTGCGGAGGATTCCAGTTGGTCTTTTGCAATCCAATGGGGATCCCCATGCTTTTGCTCAGCACTAATCTGTTTACCGCGGCCGAGCGGAGGAGTCAGCAGCGGTGGAACCAGGGACACATGAGTATGTGCATGGTGGCGATCGAAGTGGGCGGAGCGGACATGGCGACCAGCCTTGTGAGAACGGACACTGTCTGTTCTCATAGGTCTTAACTGCGTCCATGCACCCGGCAGTTTGCGTTCTGTTCTGGAAAAATGCAGCAGGTCTGGACTCTGCGTTCTGTTCGAAAGCAGATCCTATTTTTAAAAATAAGATCTGCTTCCTACATTCAGCGGAGGTGCAGAAAACTTACCAGAAAAGGGTACATTTTCTGCACAAGTGGGAACCGAGCCTAGTGCACAGCATGCCTTGCGTTCTTTCAACTGATTCCGTCACACTTCACTGCTTACACCAATGTGAACATACCATTACAATATAATTGCAATGCAGTTATGTTGCTCAGAATACAAAAAAAATGGAAGCGGTTGTACGTACAGTATGGTTGCCATAGAGAGATCTCTTACAGAGAGATGGTCAAATTGAACAGGAACGCCCCTTCCCCACTTGTGCCGTACTGATCAAGTTTTTAGCCAAAGAGGAGCTTGGCTTTGAACCAGGCTTATAATTGCTCCGATAGTTGCCTGATGAAGCAGGAAATGGAATGCACCTTTGAAATGCGTTGCATTGTGGAGTACCCAAATAAAGATATTTGTTGACGAAAATCAACAGAATCGTGTCCACTGATTGGTGAGGTAAGTCCACCACTACCTGCCTTTTTAAATGTTTTTTAACATATGTTATGCTTGCGTTGGAGCATTTGTTGAAACTATCAGCTATGTTTTAGCCATGTACAGTTATACAATCCGTAAGGACATCAGAAGTGCATAGATTACACTGTCTGATGTCTCCATCCATGCATTGCATTGAATCAAAGCATGGTTGCATTTATTTTTGCGCAAGTGCAGTGCAATTCCATTCACTGTAAATTAATAGGATCATAACCACATTGGGGAGAATTGCCTAGCAATGCAGTACCCTGCGTTGCCACGACCACCTGCGTTGCACGCATTGTGAAAGTGGGGAAGGGTCCTCAGGAGAATTAAAAGGATGAAATGTAATATACTGTATTTCACACTTTTTTAATAGACACAAGATAAAATGGACCTGAGATGTAAAGATATAAAAGTTTTATACATACCTGGGGCTTCCTCCAGCCCCCCCCCCCCCCCCCCCCCCTGTACCATTCGCTCCCAATTAGTCTTCCTCTGCCTTCTCGTTCGCCCGGTAGAAGCACCGTTAGCTTGGCCAGTTGGGGCCAGTCAACACAGGTGCAGTTCGCCCACACACCCCAGTTTTGCTGCCACGGCTGGGAGCATTCTGCGCAGGCCGCGCATGGCAGGGCCGCGCATGCTCAGGGCTCCCCGACTGGCCAAGCTAACGGGGCTTCTACTGGGCGAACGAGGAGGCGGAGGAAGACAGTGTGGGAGTGATCGGTTTGGAGGAGGCTGGAGGAAACTCCAGGTATGTGTAAAACTTTTATATCTTTACGTCTCAAGTTTCCTTTAATGCAGCCACCCATGTGTCTCTAGTCGGCACTTGCACGGCTATAGGTATTCGGATGCGTGAAACGAAAAACTGCTGCATGCCATCTAAAATCACACTGCCATGCGAATCTGACGGCATGCCATTGCTGGATAAAGCAGCGTTTCCCTGTGCAACTCAGATGCGGGAAATGCTGCATATTCCGCTCAAGTGGAAATGAGCCCTTATATTTTACAAGACAAATACAAGACAAATAACATTTATATTGCGCTTTTCTCCTTGCGGACTCAAAGCGCCAGAGCAGAGCAGCAGCCACTAGGGCGCGCTCTATTGGCAGTAGCAGTGTAAGGGAGACTTGCCAAAGGTCTCCTACTGAATTAGTGCTGGCTTACTGAACAGGCAGAGCCGAGATTCGAACCCTGGTCTCCTATGTCAGAGGCAGAGCCCTTAACCATTACACCATCAGCCAACTGCTAGTATTTTATCTACTATTAGTGCTAGAACTGCAGTGAAAAGGCTCTAATTGGGTCACAGACAGGAATAAAGACCCCTTTTTTGGAAGGCTATGTTCACACTGGAGCTGACTCAGATATTAAGTAACTAAAGTGTGACCCTCAATGATAAGAAATTCCAACTATAAAACACTTTCCTAGCAGAAAATGCCTTCTTAAGAGCAAGAAAGAGGTAAAAAGGGGAATTTCTTATCAGTGAGGGTCACACTGCAGTCACTTCCTGTCTGAGGACTGAGTCAGCCACTTACATACCTGAAATTTACCTCTTTCAGGCAGAGAAAGAAAAAAAAGAACACAGCATAGTTATTTGTGTGCTAGGCACTGTACATACACATGTCTATCTCATCATGTCACATGTCACTTCGGGTATCCTCTAAAGAGGAAATCTAGTGAAAATAATGTAATTAAAAAAGTGCTTCATTTTTACAATAAAATGTGTTTTCCCATTGTAAAAATATTTCCTCTCCTTGATTTACATTCTGACATTTACCACATGGTGACATTTTTACTGCTGGCAGGTCATGCCAGTGGAAGGAGATGCTGCTTGCTTTTTTTTTGCAGTTGGACCCAGCTGTAAAAAGCTGTTATTTCCCACAATGCAATGAGGTTCACAGACAGGAAACTGTCAGGACCATGGGCCTGAGATCCCACTGTGGGAGGGGTTTCAGCACAATATCAGCCATGCAGAGCCCCCGGATGACCTGTTTGTGAAAAGGAAAAGATTTCTCATGGGAAAACGGGTATCAGCTACTGATTGGGATGAAGTTCATTTCTTGGTCACTGTTTCTCTTTAAAGGAATATTTAAGCCGCCTACAAAAAAAGAGATTCACTTACCTGGGGCTTCTACCAGCCCCCTGCAGCCGTCCTGTGCCCAGGCAGCCACTCACCAAGGCCGGCCTTAGGTTTCACAGCGCCCTGAGCGAAACCAGATTTTGGTGCCCCCCCCCCCCCCATTCATCTTTTTCGCGCAAACACACACACACAGGTCCATATGCAATTCACCTTTTCTCCTGAAATATCTCCTAGGAGATAATTTTCATCTTCGCTTTAAAATACGGTAACTTTTCAGCATTTTACAATTGAAAAATTACCTAAAAGC
This sequence comes from Hyperolius riggenbachi, assembly GCF_040937935.1. Classification (NCBI taxonomy): domain Eukaryota; kingdom Metazoa; phylum Chordata; class Amphibia; order Anura; family Hyperoliidae; genus Hyperolius; species Hyperolius riggenbachi. Next base: position 273,576,896 of record NC_090653.1, read on the forward strand.
TGGTGAAAAAGTGGTAACAAAATTATTGTTTTTTCTTGTTTGCTGGTGGTTTAAAATGCATTTTATAACAAGTTGTGAAAATATCTCCTAGGAGAAAACTCAGGAGAAAAAGTGAATTGCATATGGATATGGGCCACTCACTTTTGTTTTAGCAAGAATAAAGAGTAAAGCTCGGTCTACACGTGCCGATGTGTCTTAACAATCAAGCCACTGATGCGGCCCGATTGATAAGATCCGACAGGTCGGATCTCGCTGCCGCCGATTCCCCGCTCGTTCCCCGCGAGCGGACAATAGCGGGGAATCAAGCGAAAGATAAGCGCCGCCGGCAGGGACGAGTGGGTATCAAATCCGACCCGAGCGGGGACGTGGCGGGTACGCGCGGGGATGCGGAAGAGTCGATCCGGATCTCTCCGTGTAGATTGAGCATATCAGCAAAAAACAGTCTTACATGTTTATGGAAACATGCTCTATAGTCATTGTAACAGTTAACAAAACTCGGAATTGGAATTTGAATAAAAATGATAGTTTCAAAATGAAATGGTACGTGAACCCTAGGATCCGTTCACGCGTCATACTGCAGCTAGAAACAGGAATCAAGTAACTGAGCACAGGAGCACGGCTCACACACACTCCACAAGAGGCAGCAGCAGGTTCCTGGAGTCTTCACCCCCATTGGTACCAGGGGGCAGAGGCGGAGCTTCCGCTGGCAGCAGCCACAGATGGCCCCGGAGCCCGTAGCCAGGGAGAAATGCGGCCATGGCCAGTCCAGACAAGGTAGATGAATGCACGTGCGCCCCTCTGGAAGCTAGCGCCCTGAGCGACCGATCCAGACGCTCAGGTAAAAGGCTGGCCATGCTCACCGTTGCAGGTTAGTTTCATTTGCGCTGACTGGGAGTCGGCAGACCATTGCGTCTGCGTAGCTCTGGCCACACGCGGCGGGAGACCAGAGCATTGGTGAGTGGCTGCGTAGACACAGGATAGCTGGAGGGAGCTGGTAGAAGCCCCAGGTAAGTGAATCTCTTTTTTTGTAGCCAGCTTAAAGGAAACCAGAGATCATAAAGTACACAGAACTGATACTTACCCAGGGCTTCCTTCATCTCCATAAACACGTGTGAGTCCCTTGCTGTCCTCCCCCGGTCTGCCGTTCAGCCGCGATCAGCCCCGGTAATTGCTTTAGTTCGTGCATGCGCAGAAGACCCAGACTGAAGCCGACTGAAGCAACTACCGGGGCTGATAGCGGCAGAACGGGAGACCGCGGGACAACGGAGAGGGACTCAAACATGTTTATGGGGCTGTAGTAAGCCCTGGGTAAGCATTGGTTCTGTGTACCTTTTGATCTCTGGTACCCTTTAACTATTCCTTCAAGTCAGGCGTGTGTAAAACGCTTTACAGTACCAGTTGCTGCTCAGGAACAGTGAGGGAAAATCTTTGTAACAGGCACAAAGACAGTGTTAAAATCCTAAAAGCTGTTGAAACCCTTCCCCAGTCTACTCCAAAACTGAAATGGAAAAATCTTGGCTGAAGATGCCATAGTTCTAGCTAGGCAGTTGCCACGCATGGTGCACAATAATAACAACTCATAATTGTTTGTCTTCTTCTTTATAAACAATTTTCAACAGACATTTATTAATGCCCTGGACCTGCCAGCAGCGCTGATAAAGCATCAGATGCTGTCCGGCTGCCAGGGGAGCAAACACTGAGGCTATTCTTCATCCACTTCCTGTTAGCGTCCTGTCGCCGTGGTAACGGGACGAACCAAGCTCCTCCAAAAGGGGAGCTCTGCCCTTTATCTCGCTCTCTCCTGTCTTTTCTTTCCCTAGACTCCACTGAACGCATTAACTGATATTTATTTCTACTTCCACCCGCCTCTAAGCTGAAGAAAATAAAAAGAACAGGAATTACATTGTTGTAGGTCTTATATTGTCCCTAATGAGGGAGTTGGGCTGGTCCAGGGGATAGTTAGAAGAACAAGCTTGTTGCCTGGAGGCAAAGTGGTCAGGAAAATCCCATCATTCCTGGACACAGGGTGAGATCTGTGCAGCAGATAGGTAGCCCAGAGGGGGATCTGGACTGATCAGCAGAGACACAGCCAAAAGCACCAGCAGCATGGAGAATGAAAGATTTGGGGTGGTCAGAGAGTCTATGAACAACAATGAGATCCTGCAAAAGGTAATACATACTATAACTTATAATCAATATATATGAGATTTTTATGCATTTGAATGGCGCATACTGTTTTCTGGAGCACTTTTACAGTTGTGTGACTAAATTCACTTACTAAACCCTTATTAGAGTCATAATCTACTGTCTGTAACATACTACAACCAATTTGGAGGGAGTCGCAAGTTACCAGTGTGTTTTCAGGATGCTGGAGGAAAACGCAGAGCGCAGACGAAAGCCACGCAAACACGGGAAAAACGGGCTCAAAATCAGCCTGTTTTTCCTGTGTTTGTGTGGCTTTCGTCTCGGCTCTGCGTTTTCCTCCAGCATCCTGAAAACTTATTACACTATATGCTGAAAAGTCACATTGTACGATAGAGGTTAGATGAGATGCATGCGGTGAAGCATACAGTACCATTGAAAGTATGCCTCACTGCCACTGTAACTCGACACACTGCACCGATGATGCCTTGATGTGATCGTACCATCGCATTGGGTTGCAGTTATATTGTCCGTTGCGGTAGAATGCAAAGGAAGCCGTGTGAAAGGTGCCTTAAAGTACACCTGAACTAACACATAAACTGCAGAATAAAGTCCATGGTTGGCTAGATTACCTATTCATGAATATGATACTGCTGCTTGTAATTGTCGGGGTTCCGTGTTCCCAGGGCTGTGGAGTCGGAACAAAAATCATCCGACTCCAACTCTGACTCCTCAGTTTATGAAACATCCAGCTACCCAAAATGACTCAGAAGGATAATACTTAGCAGGGCTGTGGATTTGGTTAAAAAAATAATCCGACTCCGACTCCTCGGTTTATGAAACCACCGACTCCAACTCAAACACCAGGTACCTAAAATTATTCCAACTCTGACTCCGCAGCCCTGCCTGTTCCCATGTTCCTCATGTTTGGTCCTCTTAACCTTCGACACGATCTTCCAGTTGGCAGTTATTCCAGAGCGGCTCCACGCAAGCACAGTGGAAGCAGGCACTTGTTCACCTGCGCTTTCTTTCACTGTGCAGGCGCAGTCCCGGACTCGCACCTGCACAGTTCAGGATTGCTCTGAGTAACGTCTGGGGAGCTGCGGATTTTAGGGGAACGAGGGATGTCCCTGACGACAAAGAGCAGCGAGATCACATTCAGGGGTACGTAATCTAGTCTATCATGGGCTTTACTCCACAGTGTATGTGTCATTTCAGGGGTACTTTAAGGTCTTATTCACACTATGAGCATTTGTGGGGTTTTGTAAGCGCTGACGATTTCAGAAATCGCCCTGAAAGCGCTTGTGCAATGATTCCCTATGAGAGAGTTCACATCTGAGCGGTTCGATTGCGATCCGCTTACAAAGGTGCTGCCTTACCATTTTTTGAGCGCTTTGGCTCAATGGGAGGTATAGGGAAATTGCTAAGCTAAAAAAGCGATTTAAATAGTGATTTCTCAAGTGCTTCTATGAATAAATACATAGTAGTTATTCATTTACGGGTGAAAGAGTTCACCGGAAGTGGAAAAAAATTGCTCTGCAAAAGCGCTTAAAAAAGCGCTTAGGTAGCGCAGGCAAAGATGATTTAAAAAAAAATCACAAAAAAATCGATCAGCGCTTGCAATAGTGCTGGTGATTTATAATGCGAACATAGCCTAAGTCCATGTCCTGGACGAGATTCAAACACCACTACAGTTCAGAAATACCACTCTTGTCACTCTGATAGGTAAGTGAATAATACACTGGCACCTGTACAGTGGTGATGTATATTAGGTAGCGGCGTCCGGTTTTGTAGGTGACGTGTTAACAGTGCAATTTTTTTAGGGAATGATCTTTTTATTTTCATCAGAGCATTCCGTTTGAACGAATATTTTGGTTTTTAACAGCATTAAAGGGAACCCAAGGTGAGAGGGATGGGGAGGCTGACATGTATGTTTCCTTTTTAAATAATGCACATTGCCTGGCTTTTCTGCTGATCATCTGCCTCTAATACTTTTAGCCATAGGCCCTGAACAAGCATGCAGCAGATCAGGTGTTTCTGACATTAATGTCAGCTCCGACAAGATTAGCTGCATGCTTGTTTCAGGTGTGTGATTTAGACCCTGCTGACCAGAAAGATGGACAGGGCTGCCAGGCAACTGGTATTGATTACAGAGAAATAAATATGGCAGCTGATCGATTTGGCTGCAGTAGTGTCTGAATAACACCAGAAACAAGCATGCAGATAATCTTGTCGGATCTGACAATAATGTCAGAAGCACCTGATCTGCTGCATGCTTGTTTAGGGTCAAAGGCTAAAAGTATTAGAGGCAGTGGATTAGCAGGATACTCAGGCAACTAGTATTGCTTAAAAGGAAATAAATAGGGCAGCCTCTATATCCCTCTCGTTACAGTTGTCCTTTAAGCACAATCGATCATGCGGTCGTTCAGGATCTATTGGACCGACCAGCTCTTCTGTTTCCAAACAATGCCATCTGAATAACCTGATAAAACTATTGTTCACTAAATTGTACCTTAATAGGCACATTTAGAAGCAGAAAAAATAAACAAGGGCCATAAGTGACTTTGACAGTGACCATTTCATCAAGGCTAGACAAGCAGGCCAGACCTCCTACATAATGGCAGGTCTTGTAGGTCCTGGTGTGCAGTGATTAGTACTACCAAAACGGGTTCAAGGAAGGACAGCATGAACTGGTGACCAGGGATGGCCCGAACCTCCGCTTTTGGGTTCGCAAACCTCCGAAAACGTTCGCGAACATGCAAACTTCCGCGAACCGCAATAGACTTTAATGGGGAGATGAACTTTGAAAATGTTTATGCTGGCCACAAAAGTGATGGAAAAGATGTTTCAAGGGGTCTAACACCTGAGTTTTTGCATGAATGAGTGGGATACACGTCAAAAGTCCCGGGGGAAATCTGGATTTGACGCAAAGCAGCGTTGTAAGGGCAGGAATCACATTGCATGCTAAAGTGCTTTAAAACATCTTGCATGTGTATACATCAATCAGGGAGTGTAATTAGAGCACTGCTTCACACTGACAGACCAAACTCACTGTGTAACATACTGCAAACAGCTGTTTGCGTAGTGACGGCCATGCTGGACTGGTGCGCACCATGGCGAGAGTGCAGGCGATAGCGGTTTTCAAGCCCATATGGTCGCCAGGCTGTGGTAGCTCAATGATAAAACAACAGTGACTATCCAGCTGATCGAAATTGGTCTCTCCACAATGAAGCAACGACCTTATTATCTTGGGTGTGCCCCCCCCCCCCTTCCTGACACACTCATATAGCCGGTGGTCATTGCTTCATTGTGATACGCAAGCCCCTTCACCGCGGCAAGGTAACGATCACGAAGGGGAATTGACACATGTACATCACCTGTGGCTCATTGATGCACATGAGGAATGTAGACTATCAAGTCTAATCCCAAAAAACTAGCTACTGTAAGGCCCAGTGCACACCAAAACCGCTAGCAGATCCACAAAACGCTAGCGGTTTTTGAAGCTGATTTCAGAGCGATTCTAGGTATGTTTAGAGAGGTTTTCTAAACACACCTAGCGGTTTTTGGTGCATTTTTGTGTAGCAGATTACACATTGCTACAGTAAAAGCTGTTACTGAACAGCTTCTGTAACAAAAACGTCTGGCAAACCGCTCTGAAGTAGCGTTTTTCAGAGCGGTTTGCGTTTTTCCTATACTTTGCATTGAGGACGAAACGCTTCAGAAAACCGCAAACGTGCAGCAGGAGGCGCGTTTGCGGCAGGGCAAAAACCTCAAACCGCCGGTGTGCACCATCCCATTGCAATACATTAGCCAAGCGTTTTTCCAGGCGGATGCGGCCGGCGGATCGCTCCAAAAACCGCTCGGTGTGCACTAGGCCTAAAGGCTTGTTCACACTAAGCGATTTTGCTTTTTTTTTTTCAGCACTGGCGATTTTAAAAATTGCCTTAAAATCGCTAGTGCAATGGTCACTTATGTGAGTGTTCTCACATGAGCGATGAGCTTTCTATCCAATTGCAAACGCGGCTCCTGCACCATTTTCTAAGCGTTTGTGATTCAATAGAAAATATAGGGAAGTCGCAAAGTGCTTGAAAAAATAAAAAGAAAATCATTTCCTGAGTGCTTTCATGAATAAATATATTGTATTTATTCATTTCTGGCTCAAAATCATTGCTGCACAAAAGCACTTAGAAAAACGCTTTTCTAAGCGAGAATCGCTCAGAGAGAGATTGGAAAAGCACTGCAAAAATAGCTCTATAAATCACTCTGCTCTTCCGATAGCGCTGATGATTTATAATGTGGACAAGGCCTAACAGACTGTCAAAAAAGCTTAATAGTGGTCTTGAGAGTATTTTCTACTGTATAACACAATGACAGATGGCAACACTACATAATGATTTCATTTTACACCAGGTTTGTGTTCTTAGAGGGGCTCATGTAAGTCATAACCTAAAACGCTACTTTTCCATTGAAAATGGTTGTAATTGCTGAAGTCATGTTCCAGATCCATATTCTGACCCCTTTAAGGTCAAACCGAGCCAAAGCTCAGTTTCAAAATCAGATACTCAGGATCCTAATGAGGCTTCCCTCGCTTGTCCGAAGCCCCCCTTTGCAGAGCACGCCCCCCCCCTTCACATCAGGGCCACGCAGCTCCAGCCATACAAGCCCACCCATGCATGTGCAGTAGAATGAAGCTTGTGGCTCTGACTTACTGCACATGCGCGGGTGGGCTCAGTCAGCTAACGCGCAACCATGATCCAGGAAGAGGAGCTACGCGGGCCCAATGTGATTAGTGACAATGCCTCAGTGACTGGGGACAACGGTGTAGGGAAGGGAGCATTAAAGGGACACTTAAGCCAGAAAAAAAAATGAGTTTTACTCACCTGGGGCTTCTACCAGCCCCCTGCAGCAGTCCTGTGCCCTCGCAGTCACTCACTAATCCTCTGGTCCCCCGCTGCCAGCTAGTTTTATTTTTGCCGACAGGCCTGACAGGACTGGCCACGCGTAGCTTTGTCTGTATTCCCGACTGTAATTAGTGCTATTGCGGACCGCAACGAGTACAAAGATACGCGTTGCCGCATTACCTACGCATAGATATGCAATAGCGCTAGTTACAGTCGGGAATGCGGACAAAGCTACGCGTGGCCAGTCCTGTCGGGCTTGACGGCAAAAACGAACCTAGCTGGCAGCGGGGGACCAGAGGATTAGTGAGTGACTGCGAGGGCACAGGACTGCTGCAGGGGGCTGGTAGAAGCCCCAGGTGAGTAAAACTCATTTTTTTTTTCTGGCTTAAGTGTCCCTTTAATCATAAAACCCCTCTTGAAGAAACCATCACTAGATCCTGATTCTGTAACCCACTACAGACCTGTTGCGAACTTACCATTCCTATCAAAAGTTATCGAGAAAGTAGTCGCCAACCAGCTGGAAGCCAGGCTTACAGATAACAACATCTTTGATACTTTTCAGTCAGGATTCAGGAAAAGGCACAGCACTGAAACAGCATTAGTCCGAGTAATGAATGATCTACTTACTGCAAGGGACAAGGGTGATTGCTCAATTTTGATTCTTCTTGACTTGTCTGCAGCATTTGATACTGTGGATCATGAAATACTAATCCAGCGACTGAAAAATTACTGTGGCCTAAGGGGTACTGTTCTTAGCTGGTTTCAGACCTTCCTATCTGGCAGGACATAGCAAGTATGTCTGGGCACACACTACTCTAATCCAGTGCCACTTCCCTATGGAGTTCCACAGGGTTCTGTACTATCGCCATTACTCCTTGCAGTCTACATGCTCCCACTGGGCAAAATAATCCAGAACTATGGCCTAGGATACCATTGTTATGCAGATGACACACAACTGTATCTGTCCTTCAAGCCTGGCACCCAAGACCCATCAGCATCCATAAATGCGTGTCTAGTGGATTTACAAAATTGGATGAACACCAGCTGGCTGAGGCTGAACTCTGACAAAACAGAGGTGTTGGTGGTAGGTGGTCCACACATGATGGATAAAGTTCAAAACGCTCACCACCTCAAACTAGCAATTGGGGGAGATACTGTACAATATAAAGACTCTGTGCGAAACCTTGGGGTGATCCTGGATGGAAATCAACTCAAACAGCAGATATCAGCTGTCGTCAAGTCTTCCTTCTTCCATCTAAGAAATATAGCGAAAATCAAACACCTTATCCCAGCTGAAGACCTACCTGCCCTGGTTCACGCATTTGTATCCTCCCGCCTAGACTACTGCAACGCCCTGTTCATCGGATCTACAGATATGGTTCTGCGCCCCTTACAGCTAGTACAGAATGCTGCAGCCAGACTCCTAGCCAATGCCCCCCGCAGCTCACACATCACCCCAGTACTGCAAACTCTTCACTGGTTGCCAGTAAAATGGAGAATCAATTTTAAGATCTGCCTGCTGACATTCAAGGCCCTACACCACATGGGACCCAAATACATAGCGGATCTATTGGAACTTTATGCCCCTCCACGCACTCTCCGCTCTGCCAACAAGATGAAGCTGGTTATTCCCAGGATACACTTAACATTTGGTGCTCGGGCCTTTTCCTATGCAGCCCCTACTCTATGGAACTCACTTCCACAATCAGTACGAGAGGCTCCCTCTCTGGACAGCTTTAAAAAAAGGCTAAAAACTCACCTCTTTTCCCTAGCCTTTGAGACTGCATAATGCAGGGTCACAGCGCTTTGAGTCCCCAGGGAGAAAAGCGCTATATAAATATTATTGTTATTGTTAATAGGATCCTGAGGCTTCCCTCTTAGGCCTCTTGCACACTGCACGCGATTCCGATTCAGATTCCGCTTTTTAATCAGTTTTTACATCCGATTCAGATTCCGATTTGCAGTGTGCAGGGAGCAAACTGCAAATCTGAATCTGAATCGGATGTAAAAACTGATTGAAAAGCGGAATCTGAATCGGAATCACGTGCAGTGTGCAAGATACGAAGCGAACAAAAATTGTGATTTTGTTTTTTTTTGGTTTTTTTACCTTATAGTTCACTTCAGTACTCTCATTAGATGTACACTGCCACATCCCCGCCGCAAAACGAGGTTTAGACCCCCCAAATCCCCGGGCGGCAATCCGGCCGGTGCTTCCTGAAAGAGGCAGAGCTTTCAGCTGCAGCTCTGCCTCTACTGATGTCAATCGCCGCGGATCATCGCCTCTCCCCGCCCCTCTCACTCTTCCTTCACAGAGAGGAAGGCGAAGTCCTTACTGCGCCTGCGTGAAGCTGTCAATCATGGCCACGTTGTCCGAAGTGTACTGCGCAGACACAGTAGTTCTGCACCTGCGCAGTATGCTGTGGACAACATAGCCATGATTGACAGCTGCGCTTCACACAGGCACAGTAATCGGCCTCTGCACCATGCAGGGAGCCCGAGACGGCGGCGGAGAGTAGAGGGGAAAGCATGGGACAGTCGGCTGAAAGGGGCTGGGGAAAGCCTCAGGTGAGTAAAGCTTTTTTTAAAAAAAAAATTCTGAGTGATCACTCCTTCAACTCTTCTTGTGCTGGAAACAATATTATTTCTGTTTCTGCTCCTAATGTTTTATTTCTTAGCTGTACTAGACATACAAATCATTATATCATCATTTTTGTTTTCGCTTCAGTGTCTCTTTAAGGTGTCTGATTTTGTAGCTGAGCTTCAGCTTGGGCACACTTTAACATTCTATATAAGGTTGATGAAAGCCGAGATCTTTCTGCGCAATTATCAGTACGGGGAGTTCGCAGTGTAGGACAGGACCATGCTTTACAGTCAGATACCTGTATATAAATCAGATTTACAATACATTTAAACAATTAATTCCCACTGGTGTCAAAGGAAAATTCTATATTTACTGTATACTGTTTCCCACATTCAAGTGAATGATAAATACTAATCCAGCTGTCTTTGCCTACCTAGGTCAGGTTGTAGATCATACTGTACTGAGATGCACTTAAAGGGATACTTTAGGGGGTCGGTGGAAAATGAGTTGAATCTACCCGGGGCTTCTAACGGTCCCCCGCAGACATCCTGTGCCCGTGCAGCCACTCACCGATGCTCCGGCCCCGCCTCCAGTTCACTTCTGGAATTTCAGACTAAGTCTGAAAACCACTGCGCCTGCGTTGCCATGTCCTCAATCCCGCTGATGTCACCAGGAGCGTACTGCGCAGGACCAGTATGGTCTGTGTCTGCGCAGTATGCTCCTGGTGACATCAGCGGGATCGAGGACACGACAACACAGGCGCAGTGGTTTTCAGACTTTAACCACTTTACCCCCGCCCGTACGGATTTCTCCGTCCCTTTTTCCATCCTTTAACCCCCAGGGACGGAGAAATCCGTACTTTGCGCACTCCCGCCGCTGCCCGCGCTCCCGCTCGTAAACACGCCGCCCGCCGCTAGTAAGCACGCCGCCGCCCGCTCGCCCGGAGATCAATGAACGGGAAAATCCATTCCCATTCATTGATCTAAGCCCCACAATGATCCGCTGCTCTCCTATGGGCAGCGCGATCATTGTGAGAAAAAACAAACACTCACAGCTTCCTTGTACTTCCTGCGAGCTTCCGGAAGGACGCTCGCAGGTCGCAATAAACAAAAAGTTACTGTTGCCATCTTGTGGCCAAACAGTAAAACTACACCCTTAGCATTTTTTACATAGAAATAAATTAGTTTTACACTAAAAATTAACTCATTACCTCCCACACTCCCCATTTTTTTTTTTTTTTTTTTTGTAATTAAAAAAAAATTAAAAAATTTACAATTAAAAAAAATACATAAATAGTTACCTTAGGGACTGAACTTTTTAAATATTTACGTCAAGAGGGTATAACACTGTTACTTTATAAACTATGGGCTTGTAATTAGGGATGGATACAAAACTGAAAAAAATGCACCTTTATTTCCAAATAAAATATTGGCGCCAAACATTGTGATAGGGACATAATTTAAACGGTTTTATAACCGGGACAAAAGGGCACATACATTTCATGGGTTTTAATTACAGTAGCATGCATTATTTAAAAACTATAATGGCCGGAAACTGAAAAATAATTAATGTTTTTCCCACATTTTTCCTATTTTCCCATTAAAACACATTTAGAATAAAATAATTCATGGCATAATGTCCCACCTAAAGAAAGCCTAATTGGTGGCGGAAAAAACAAGATATAGTTCATTTCATTGTGATAAGTTATGATAAAGTTATAGACGAATGAATGGATGGAGCGCTGAAAGGTGAAAATTGCTCTGGTGCTCAGGGGGTAAAACCCCTCAGTGGTGAAGTGGTTAAAGTCTGAAATTCCAGAAGTGAACTGGAAGCGGGGACCGGAACATCATTGAGTGGCTGTGCGCACAGGATGTCTGTGGGGGACAATTAGAAGCCCCGGGTAAGTTCAACTCATTTTCCCCTGACCCCCCCCTACAGTGTCCCTTTAAATGTGCTGCCACTATGGTTTGTGCTGATACTGTGTGTAGAGCATCAAAGCTCGGGGAAACTCTGTACTGTACCAAATCTCAGTGATTTTCTGTATACTGTACTGGTTAGTGTTGGTGTTTTGAATTCGGCAAATTTGAACACAACACTAATACTGATTAAGAAGAGCACAAGCTTTGGCATTGGAGACCAGGATTCAAATCCTGGCTTTAGACAGTACCTAACCAGTAAGGAATCCTTAGGCAAGACTCCCGTTTGCTCCAAGGAGGCCTACTGAGTGTGCCCTAAATAGTTACAACTCTCAAGTGATTTGAGATTGAAAGAGGAAAAAAGCTGTACAAATGTTAGCATTTCAAATCTCAGGGAATCCCCATGAAAATTGATGTGGTATGAAATCTTCTGTTTCAAAATTTTTTTATTGAACTGCCATATAACAATGAGTACATACACATATGCATAGGGTGGAGCACAAAACAGTAGGCATATTTACATTTACGTATTGTATGCCCCATGGCATTTTGAAAAAGCAAATAAGAACGTAAAAGAAGACAGCAAAAATAAAAAGAAATGAAATAAAATAACTTGGAAAAACATGAACAAGTTATTAAACATCGGAAGATTGTACAATGAAACATGAGCATTTACAGTCACTTGGTGTGGAGAAACTACCTAGCAGTGCGGATTGCCTCACGTAGAGGCTATATCATATGCAAATTGGGGTGGGAGCTGGCAGCACTGAGGCAACAAATACCAGCGCCCTTCATGGGAGCCACGGGTTGTACTAATAATGCGTGGGCAAAAGCAAGGTCCACCAGTCAGGGAGGTGGACTATCAAAAATTGAGGAGGCCGTGGGTACCTATGGTACTAGGTCTCAAACGTTGGGAGGGGGTCGAAGCTGTTACACATCCTCTGTGGATTGCCCTGTCAAGTGCCTGTATCTTACATAGGGAATGGGGGGAGAGGTGAGGGAAGAAGAAGAGAGAGAGATAGATGAGTGGGGAGAAAAAGGAGAGGGGGAAGAGTTAGAGGAAAGGAAGAGAGAGAAGGAAGAACAGAGTAGGAGAAGGGTCCGCCCCGGCGCCGCCCGAGATCAGAGAAGATTAAAGTGTGTGATACAGTTGTTTGTTTATATGTTCAGTTAAGTGATTGGTTCATTCATTAGATTATCTTAGATTAGACTAGATTAGATCCCCCGTAGCTATTACACAGGAGCCGAGTGGGGAGGGCTATGGTGCCATTAAACTGTTGTGAGAGATTGGGGAAGGTCTTGGTGGTATTGGTTGATGTATGGGAGCCAGACTTTCTCAAAACGAGGAAGGGAATCATCTAGTATGGCCTTCATTTTGTCGAAGCAGAGGGCGTTGCTTAAATTATTTCTAAATTTGATTATGGATAAGGTGGGGGATCTCCATGCACCCGCAATGACTCTCTTCCCTGCTAAGCATATATGTGAGAGCAATTTGTATTGCGAGTTAGTTATGGCTGGAGGGCGCAGTCCCAAAAGTGCAACCTCAGGGGCCTTGGGGACCTGGACTGTGATAGTGGAGTATATAACCTGATATATTCTGATCCAGAATCTCCGGGCCCTCGGGCAAAACCACCACACATGCGAGAGAGTCCCCCTCAGGCCGCAACCTCGAAAGCACAGACCAGTACAATTAGTATCAAACTTTGCCATGCGGTCTGGGGTGAGATACCATCTTAGGAGAACTTTATATTGGGTCTCCACGAGGGAGGCACTTATGGAGCATTGCGGGGTGAGTGACCAGATATTGGATAGATCCTCCTTTTCAAAGGTGGAGTTGAGGTCAAGTTCCCATTTTGTTACATAGGAGGGTTTAGGGAGGCCAGAGGGGGACACGATGCACCTGTATAGCAGGGAGACCAGGCCCGGGGATCCCGGACCAGTGGCACATATATGCTCAAAGTGTGTGCGGGTCAGGAGGGAGCCATGCCCCCTGACGATCTGAGCGAGAAAATGAGGGATTTGCAGGTAGCGGAAGTTCTCCTTTATAGGTAGCTGGTGTTTCTCTGCAAGGTGTGCAAAAGACCTGACTGACGTATCAGTGATTAGGTCATACAGGGTCGTGAGGTGTTTAGAGTGCCACCAACGGAAGGCTGCTGGGTTTTCCAAGCCCGGTTTAAAATCTGGATGACCTAAGAAGGAGGTGAGAGGAAGGTGTGGGGATATTAGGTTACCTTTAAATTTGACTGTGTCCCAAATTTTAAGGGAATGCATAATAATAGGATTTTTGATATTTTTCCTTCGGGCGGGAGACAACCAGAGAAGATTTCGGAGGGAGATAGGGGAGCATATGGATTGCTCTATTTTAACCCACATCGGGGGGCACGATGACTCATGCCACATAGTAAGTTGTGAGATCTGTGCGGCTCTATAGTAGGCGATAACATTTGGAGCCCCCATGCCACCGTCCTCTTTCAAGCGAGTCAATGTGCTCCTAGGGACCCTTGGTTTGGTTTTTCCCCAGATAAATGAGAATATGGAAGATTGTAAGCGCTTGAGAATCGGAATAGGGATATTTACGGGCAGTACTCGAAAAGCATAGAGTAGCCTAGGCAAAATCACCATTTTGGTTGCAGCGATGCGCCCAATCCAGGAAATACTGTAGCGCTTCCAACATTCCATAGACTGAAGAACACTTTTAATCAAGCCTGGGTAATTTGCCTGATAAATGGAATGATATGAGTGCGTGATAAAGACGCCCAAGTATTTTAGCTTAGTAGGCTCCCATTTAAATTCAAATGAGGATTGTATGCCCTCGAGTTCCGTGATGGGGAGGGAGACGTTGAGGGCTTTTGATTTAAGGCTATTAATTTGGAGACCTGAGATATCCTCAAATAGTAAAAGGACATCAGCAAGTTCCGATAGGGAATCATGAGCCTTCGTGAGAGTCAGAACCACGTCATCGGCGTACATACATAACTTATGTTGGTGTCCAGCCAGGGAGACCCCCTCAATGCCCTCGTGTTTATTGATTAGTATGGCAAGGGGCTCTATGGCGAGCGCAAATAAAAGAGGAGATAGGGGGCATCCCTGTCTGGTGCCCCTGCGGACAGGGAAGGTGTCTGACCTGTAACCAGAGTATTGTATGAATGCCTGCGGGGAGTGGTAGAGCGCCCGGATCCAACATAGAAAATTAGGTCCAAAACCCCAATGGGAAAGCAGGAGGAACAGATACTCCCACGACACCGTGTCGAACGCCTTTTGGATATCTAAGGACAACAGCATCATGGGAGCACCCGCTCACCCCGCCGAGGATATGATCTGTAACAGGCGTCTAACATTATTTCCCGCCTGACGGCGCGGCATGAAGCCCACCTGGTCCAGTCCAACTAGTGAGCAAATGCCTTCGTTGAGCCGAGTGGCTAGGATCTTTGCCAAGATCTTAATGTCTACGTTGAGTAGTGAGATGGGTCGGAAACTGGACCAGGTGGTTTGATCTGTTCCAGGTTTGGGTATCATGCTGATGGCAGCAGTAAGGGAATCCAATCCAGGTTTTACCCCTTGTAACAAACAGCTAAAGGCTTTTAGCAGGTATGGAGAGAGGATGTGCGAGAATTTTTTGTAATAGCAATAGGGGAACCCGTCGGGGCCAGGAGCCTTTTTAGTTTTAAGGGTTTGAATCGCTTGCACAATTTCCTTGTTGGTTATAGGCCTTTCGAGGTTGAGTTTGAATTGATCGGCAAGGGGGGGGAGGGGGCAGGTGTCTAAGGTGTTCTTGAGAAGTGTAAGATTAATGCTGGTTGGAGACTGATAGATTTTGGAGAGTCCTTTCCGAAAGATTTGCACTATTTTATTGGGGTTGCTAGTGAGGGTTGTGTTGTCTAAACGAAGCTTTAATGCCTTAAAGTTCGGATCAGTGTGCCTCAGCCTGCGCGCAAGCATCGTAGAGGGCTTATTACAGTTCACATAAAAGTGAAATTTATTCCATCTCAGGCGCTTTTCAGCCATACTAGTTAGGTGCAAATTAAGCGCTTCTGCTGCTTTGAAGCAAGCCTGTTTGTTATATGGTGAAGGGTCAGTAGAGAGGAGCTCAGTGGCTTTTGTGTATACGGTTTCAAGCTGGCGTAGTTCCTGCATTCTGCGCTTTTTCCTATTGGAAGCTATGCTAATAATGTGACCCCGGAGAACGGCTTTATGGGCCTCCCAGACAGTGTAGTCAGACACTTCCTCATTGCCTGCATTTAACTGGAAATAATCTTTTAGTTGTCCCTCTAGGATAGCAGATATTGTGGGGTCTGAAAGGAGCGATTGGTTGAGAGACCAGCGCAGCCCTGGGGGTTTAGATATTATAGAAGCGAGAGTGATGGTCACTGAGCAGTGGTCTGACCATGGGATAGCTGTTATCTGAGCATTAATCAGCTTGGGGAGGAGATTAGTGTGAGTGAGACAGTGGTCAATACGGGATTGTGAGTTGTGGGGGTGGGAAAAGAATGTGTATTCTTTTTTAGCAGGGTGCAATTCTCTCCAACTGTCTGCCAAGGAGGCGGATCGTAGGAGGTCTTCAAACTGTTTAGCATGACGAAGTTCCACCGGGTTAGGGCCGGGTGTATTAGGACTATCTCGGTCAAGGTTGGGGCGTAAGCACATATTAGAGTCTCCGCAAGCAATAATAGTCCCTATTGCGTGTGTCTGCAGGAGGCCCACAAAGTGTTTTAGGAATGGTAGTTGATCTGTGTTAGGGGCGTAATAAGAAGCTATAGTGACCTCCACATCGTGAATTAATCCCATGAGTAAAAGGTACCTGCCATCTGGGTCGCTAATTTCTTTTTTGCAGATAAAATTGACGGAACTTCTAAACGCTATTAATATGCCTCTATGCTTAGTGGGGGTACTAGCAGTATAGAATTGCGCAGTGGCGTAGCTAAAGAGCTGTGGGCCCCGGTGCAAGTTTTACATGGGGCCCCCCAAGCACTCTATACATAACAATTGATACGGCGTACCAAAACCTGCCAAGGACAACCACAGTGTTGGAGGTGCAAGAAGGGAATGGGGAACAGTTTGTTAATGATTACAAGTATTTAGAGCATATATAGAAGTGATTATTACCAGCACAGGACCAATAGAGAGCTAATATTGTGCTTGAAGGAGAGCCCAATGGGGCCCCTCTGGCCCAAGGGCCCCGATGCGGTCGCTACCACTGCACCCCTTATTGCTACGCCCCTGGAATTGCGGAAAAGTGCGGTGGAGATATGTCGGAGTGTAAGATTTGGGGAAGTGGGTCTCCTGCAGACAGATTATATCAGCATGAGTGGCGCGAAAGTGAGAGAATGCCTTAGAGCGTTTGATAGGTGAGTTAAGTCCTTAAACATTTAAAGAACATATGTTCAGAGCCATTGTGTTGGGGATGAGAACTGCATAAGAATAGGGCTAAGCCGAAAGCCGCTGCATGAAAAGACCAGAGGCGGAGCCAGGGGGACCAGAGCGACAGAAAGAGAGAGGAGAAGAGAGTAAGAACAGAAGAGGGAAGAAGAGAGGAAAAAGTGAAACAGAGAGTAATTAGTAAAGTGAAGAGGGACATTGAGAGAGCACCTGAAACATCAGGAACTCTCTTGGGTGTCAGTTTGATGCTGTTTAGCATCAGTGCGTACCTGCGGGGCCACATCAGGTTGGGGCTCATAGGGTACATGTGGGGGCACGAGGTGGAAAGAGGAGAGAGCAAAATGTGAATCTTGGTGGTGATAGGGTAAACGGGTGTCAATTTGGAGGAGGTGGGTAGGCCAGCGAACCGAATATGGTGAAGTATGAGAGGAAAGGTCCTTGTCCATAAGGCAATTGATGCTCAGATAGGGCAGAAGTGTGGGCAGTGATTAATAATTATATGGTGTGCGCCAATGTAGCCCTGGGTGAAGAGGCTTTTTGAGAGTTTGGGGCGGCAGGGTCCCCGTCGCCCCGCCAGAGGAGCGTGAGAGAAAGAGAGAAATCTATTGGTCGAAAGTCTATCACGTCTCCCGAGGCGGGGGGGAGGGGAGGGTGAGCTACAGCAGTAAAATATAAAACATACCACATATGTAGGAAGTCTGTATTGAGCTTGTACAGTAGTGGTTTCTATGACAGACTATGGAGAATTAGAATTACGAAACATTTTGACGACATTTTTAAAGGTTTTTGCGAGTCCCCGTCACCCCGCACCAGAGGCCACCACAGGAAGGAGGAGGAAAGAGTTTTCTTGCTGCAGGACCTCGTGGCGCGGGGGGAGGGGGGGTCCCACAGTTATGCATAGAGTAAACGTTTCAAAAATGAACATATACGGCCAGTTAGGAACCATCAATGGCAAACAAAAGTAGTAAGAATGGTGAACATTCATCGTAGGCTGAGCTGTGCGAGGCTTAAATCTGCTCAATGTTTATAACGGAAAACCGTGTTATGCAGCATATGGATAGATGTGGTATGAAATCTTATTGAATATCCATGGAACTCCAAATATGAATGAATCTCTGCACAGTACCAAATCTCAGGGGATCTCTGTACAATACCACATCCCAGTTCATCTCTGCAATGCTCCAAATCTCAATGAATCTGTGTATAGTACTAAATCTCAGTGACACTCTGTGAAGTACCAAATCTTAAGGAATCTCCATAGACAACCAAATTCACTTGATTTCTGTTTAGCATATCATCTCATAGAGTTTCTGTAGAGCACCACATCCCAATGGCTCTCTGTAAAGTATGATATCTTAAAGTGGACCTGAACTCTTGCACAGGACAGAAGAAAAACAGAGAGAAATGCACCCTGTATGTATATAGAGAGTTTAGCCTGTGGAACTCCCTCTCTTCTGTAAATAATCACAATTTGTAATTTGATCTCTCAGCTGTGTCAGCTAGCTGCCTTGGCAGAACAGCTAATTTGTAAACACAGGATGTTAAACCTTATGTCTGCTTCCATGAAAGCAAGAAGTAGACACACTTCAGATTTATTGCAGGATTTGTATCATCTGTAACAAAGAAATGTTTTGGTTTAAAGGTTATTATGCTGTTGCTTATCTATTAGAGCTGAGAGGAAGTTCTTAGTGAATATCTGTACAGCATCACATTGTTGAGTACCACGTCTCAAAGAATCAGTGTATAGTTAAAATAATAATGTATCTGTCTATAGTACTAAATCTCAGTGATTTTCTGTAAGGTACCAAATTTTAACGAATCTCTGTAGACCACCACATCTCAGTGAATGCAGCATGTGTAGACCATCACATCTCAGGGAATGCAGTATGTGTAGACCACCACATCTCAGGGAATACAGCATGTGTAGACCACCACATCTCAGGGAATGCAGTATGTGTAGACCACCACATCTCAGGGAATGCAGTATGTGTAGACCACCACATCTCAGGGAATACAGTATGTGTAGACCACCACATCTCAGGGAATACAGTATGTGTAGACCACCACATCTCACGGAATGCAGTATGTGTAGACCACCACATCTCAGGGAATGCAGTATGTGTAGACCACCACATCTCAGGGAATACAGTATGTGTAGACCACCACATCTCAGGGAATACAGTATGTGTAGACACCACATCTCAGGGAATGCAGTATGTGTAGACCACCACATCTCAGTGAATACAGTATGTGTAGACCACCACATCTCAGGGAATGCAGCATGTGTAGACCCCCACATCTCAGGGAATGCAGTATGTGTAGATCCCCACATCTCAGGGAATGCAGTATGTGTAGACCCCGACATCTCAGGGAATGCAGCATGTGTAGACCCCGACATCTCAGGGAATGCAGCATGTGTAGACCACCACATCTCAGGGAATGCAGTATGTGTAGATCCCCACATCTCAGGGAATGCAGTATGTGTACACCACCACATCTCAGGGAATACAGTATGTGTACACCACCACATCTCAGGGAATACAGTATGTGTACACCACCACATCTCAGGGAATACAGTATGTGTACACCACCACATCTCAGGGAATGCAGTATGTGTAGATCCCCACATCTCAGGGAATGCAGTATGTGTAGACCACCACATCTCAGGGAATACAGTATGTGTACACCACCACATCTCAGGGAATACAGTATGTGTACACCACCACATCTCAGGGAATACAGTATGTGTAGACCTCCACATCTCAGGGAATACAGTATGTGTACACCACCACATCTCAGGGAATATAGTATGTGTAGACCACCACATCTCAGGGAATACAGTATGTGTAGACCACCACATCTCAGGGAATACAGTATGTGTAGACCACCACATCTCACGGAATGCAGTATGTGTAGACCACCACATCTCAGGGAATGCAGTATGTGTAGACCACCACATCTCAGGGAATACAGTATGTGTAGACCTCCACATCTCAGGGAATACAGTATGTGTAGACCTCCACATCTCAGGGAATACAGTATGTGTAGACACCACATCTCAGGGAATACAGTATGTGTAGACACCACATCTCAGGGAATACAGTAGACCCCCACATCTCAGGGAATACAGTATGTGTAGACCACCACATCTCAGGGAATGCAGTATGTGTAGACCTTGCCTTAGCTAAAGCTGAAACTGAAAGTAAATACTCCATTCTCCTCCTCCTTGACCTTTCAGCAGCTTTTGACACAGTAGATCATCCCCTACTCCTCCAGTCCCTCCAGTCCATGGGCATTCACGATCTCGCCCTGTCCTGGCTTTTATCCTACCTCTCCAACCACTCCTTCACGACCGCCTTCAATGAACTGTACACTGTCCCTGCTCCCTAGGCTTCATAAAAAACATCTGTTTCTCACTGCTGCAAAGTTCTGATGACTTCATGTACAACCTTACAAACAAAGGAGTCAAATTTAGAAAAAAAATTGTAGACTTTCCCTTTTCAGCAATCACTCCGAATGGATTCCTAGATTCTTATCACACACAGGCTTATGGTGTCTGATTACTTTTACAACACAGTGGAGTGGAAATTGATGTCTGACCGTTGCTGCTGCCTCATTGAAGATTGTTGTCTCACATGTAGTCCAAAATCCTGTAATAATAACAGTATCAATCAGTGACATTCTGAATGTTTTGCCAAAGTTGCTGATTTTAATCTAGCATGTCTACGGGCCTTGATAGTTATAACCATGGGATGTGTGGGAGGAATTAGTGTTAGACGTCGGGAAAGGTAGATTAGTGAGTGTTAGGTGTAGCGAGGATTATGCCGATAATCCAGTATGTGTACAGCAGACCCTGACCACCATCCGGCCATCGAGCCTCCAGGTGGATCAACTCGCCCGAGCAACAGCTGATAGCTTTGGTCTTTCAGATTGCCCCGCCCATCGCATGATGTCACATCTGCGCCACTCTGCCCCCCCCTCCCCCCACATTGCCATAGATCACGTCGTCAGCTGATGTCATCTGAAGGATTGGACCCTAATTCCTGTCGGGCGACATCAAAGTTGCATGAGTATGGGCCTTTACTGTCGATGTGGGGTTCAGCTACATAGTGGCTCATGCGCTAATAACTTACCCCTGCCGTCGGTATCTGTCGCTCCACCGCTATCTGTGCAACAAACTCCGCCATTATTTGCCCTCTGCCGCGTAGCTGCCATCTTTGTGGTGCCTGGCGCATTGGCCATATCTGGCGCTGCAGGCAACCGAAATGTCCACAGGGCACTGCTAAAGCCGCAATTAACATGGAGGTCTATTTCGGCCCCCAAATCTCCAAGTATTCGCAGGTGCAACTGTGTGGGACTGGTCCAATTGCAAGCTGTATACAAACTGAAACAAACGTTCAGAAAATAAATGTCATGGCCTCAATTCACTAAGCTTAACTCCTGTCTTTAATAACTCTTCTGAGCTGTTTTACAGTTATCACCATGGTAATATAATTGTGTTAACTGTAAAACAGCTCAGAAGAGTTATTAAAGACAGGAGTTAAGCTTAGTGAATTGAGGGTTTAATATCTTGATGTCTACTTGCTAATTTCACCCAAAACATTTGAGTAGAAACTGGGCTGTGCCATTGCTAGTTCTGACCATTTGGTGGCAGCATAGGACAAGTCTTACGGCATCCTTTTCACCCTTGTGCTATTCTCAATGAAATAATCGTTCCACTCTTTCTCAGTACTGTACCTGTATCTGATTTCATTGGTGACAATGCAGAGCATTTAAGCCTAGACAAAAAGGCATTCAAAACTTTGTTAAAATTCACCCCCTGCAGACTACATCTAAGTACGCAATACCTATTACCTGACAATGATACTCAGAAAGTGTCTTTGTTGCCCTTATCTACCAATCAGACTCCAGCTATTGTCATTAGTGCAGGCTGGAGAATAGAAGAAAGTGCCCATACATCAGGCGACTTTGGCGAATTGAATTGACTGAAAATCGGTGCCGCCAAGTGCAGGCCCGACCGGCAATGCGATCAATTTTGGGCCGAAAATGGTTGCTTTAATTGATCGCGTCTGATGCAAGATGTTGGGCCGAAGTTGGTTGATTGGGTGTGCGGCGGTCGATATCGCAATGAGTGATGAAACGACAAAACCCTCGACGCTGCCCCCAGTGTGCATTTATACATTACCTGTGCTGTGTCAGTCTCTGCGTGGTGTCTGTCCGTCCTCCTGGTGGCTCTTCCGCATACACGCTGGCAGCGGTGTATAGCATATGACGTCATGCGCCACCGCCAGCAGGTAAGCAGAAGAGCCACCCAGAGACGGACAGACACCACGCAGAGACTGCCACAGCACAGGTAATGTATAAATGCACTCATGGGGGGCACATATACATTAGGGGGTCAGCAGCACTGCGGACGTGGCGGGCTCGGCCGATTCCTTGAAGTTTTCATGCTGAATTAGGAGGAGAATCGGCCTGCAGTATATGGGCAGCTTTGACAAAGAGAGAAATTTATCTCTAATCCATACATGTTGAACTCCGGCCCGCAGGCCAAATTTGGCCCTCAAGTGGTTACCCCACTTTGCATTAAGTATGCCCCACTCTAGACCACCAGGGAAGCTATATTGGGGGTAAAGCCCTAGAACACCAGAGAAGCCATATGGGGAGGTAGGGGGAAAGCACTAAACACCAGGGAACTGCATAGGGGAGGGAGGACCACTAGACACCAGAGAACTTTATAAAGAAGGAAGATGGCCAGTAGACACTGAGGATGGCCTGCGACTAGGTTCCAGTGTACAATTTCGTCCCACTTTGTATTTGAGTTTGGCAGCAATCACAGTGGTGAAGCCCAACTTCTTAGGACTGATCTTTAACCACCTTAGCGGTATGGACGAGCTCAGCTCGTCCATTACCGCCAGAGGCTGCCGCTCAGGCCCTGCTGGGCCGATTTTAATGAGATTAAAAGCAGCACACACAGCCGGCACTTTGCCAGCCGCGTGTGCTACCTGATCACCGCCGCTCTGCGGCGATCCGCCGCAAGCAGCGGCGAAAGAGGGTCCCCCCAGCCGCCCGAGCCCAGCGTAGCCGGAACAAACAGTTCCGGCCAGCGCTAAGGGCTGGATCGGAGGCGGCTGACGTCAGGACGTCGGCTGACGTCCATGACGTCACTCCGCTCGTCGCTATGGCGATGAGGTAAGCAAAACAAGGAAGGCCGCTCATTGCGGCCTTCCTTGTTAATTCTGACCGCCGGAGGCGATCAGAATTACGGATCGGGAGCGCCCTCTAGTGGGATAGTTTTTTTTTTAATTTAAAAAAACCCCTCCCGCAGCCGCCCTGGCGATCTTAATAGAACGCCAGGGTGGTTAATGACCTTTAATGAGATAACTGTTGTCTGAAACGGTTGATAACGACATTTCAGCCAACAATCGTTTTGTTTGTACAGCGGCCGCCGATCGATATTGCTCATTAAAGATCAGTCCTGTTGGATACTTAACGACCCCCGATGCAAGAGCTTGACTGTTCGCAATGCTTTTTACAAGTCCCAGCGACCGATTGAAGCAATCCATCGTCCACCAACCGTCGTTCCTCCACCTCCCTCCATAGCAACAAAACACATCGCTGGCCTCATGGCTAGGGATGTGTCTCTACAGCCTCGTTTCATGAATTGTTACTTGAGGGATTATTTCTCCATCCCCGATGGGCAGCAATTCTTGCATGTGTGTACTTATCGAGCATCAGCCAATCCCAGACAGTGCCGGATAACCGAGACGCTACAGTTTTTGTAATTACAGAAGAGCCTTCGCTGCTTCCGTTCGGTTTTGTATCATGAGGGTTTTTTTTTTTTTTTTTTTTAAATATTTAAAGTGTTAGGGTGCCTACACACATCAAATTTTGATTGTCCAATTTTACTACTACATGGAGGTGATAAAAAGGCTAATCAAAATAAGATGTGTGTACGCACCCTTAAAGCATGGTGCACACTTTCAATTATGATTGGCCAATCACTGACCAGTTTTGCCACCATCATGTAGTATGTAGTAGGGTCAACAGATATTAAAGTGTACCCAAGCCGAAGCTCGGGTACACAAAATGAGATACTTAGCTGAAGAGAGAGAAGTCTCGCGATTCTATCGAGGATCCCATCGCTGCCTTCTCTTACCGGGGCCGCACAGCTCCACTTCCTGGTTGAAGTATGCGCAATTACAGAGAATATCTTGGGGTACAGTCCTTTATATTGTGAAGGATCCAAAACACAGTCCTTTTTCAGGGCAATCCACCTTGCCCACCAACACTTATTTGTAGCTTTAAAAAAGGACTATATGAACCGATGCAATCTCAAAAAAGGCAAAAAAGAAAAAAGTCTCTGAAAAAACTTTTTTGACACATGTAGAAAAACATCAAAGACGATTCTTCAATATCACAGTGATAGGTCTTGAAAGACCTATCACTGTGATATTGAAGAATCTTGTGTCTTTGATGTTTTTCTACATGTGTCAATAAAGTTTTTTCAGAGACTTTTTTCTTTTTTGCCTTTTTTGAGATTGCATCGGTTCATATAGTCCTTTTTTAAAGCTACAAATGAAGAATGCGCAGTGGCAGACAGAGCTCTCCCATACTGCGCATGCGTGGGCGGGCTCCTGCGGCCGTTACGCGCATTTCAACCAGGAAGAGGAGCTGCGCGGCCCGAATTGAAGGGTGGCCGCATGCTCAGCAAGGAAGGGGGGGGGGGATTGGGTTGTTAGAACGGAGGGAAGCCTGAGTCTGAGTCTTCTCTCTGTAAGTGGTAAGTGAAGATTTTGAACCACAGCTTCTGCTCGGGTTCACTTTAAATATTATGAGCAGATTGTTTATGTATACCCTCATACTACATAGAGGTGGTGAAGAGGACAAACGAAAGGGATATGGAGGCTGCCATATTTATTTACTTTTAAGCAATGCCAGTTGCCTGGCTGCTCTGCTGATCCTCTGCCTCTAATACTTTTACCCATAGACCCTGAACAAGCATGCAGCAGATCAGGTGTTTCTGACATTATTGTCAGATCTGACAAGATTAGCTGCATGCTTGTTTCTGGTGTGATTCAGTCACTACTATAGCCAAATAGATCAGCAGGGATGCCAGGCAACTGGTATTGTTTAAAAGGAAATAAACATGACAGCCTCCATATTCTTCTCAATTCAGCTGTCCTTTAAGCTGGCCGTGCACTATTCGATCTCTGAGAGAGTAATCTAATAATCAGTTAGTAATGGTAAGTTTTTCAATTTCTTTGAACAAGTGTTAGGAAGTCTAGGCCAGTTGATGAAAAGTTTGTTGAATTTCAATGCACATTAAAATTGGATCAATCCAAATCGGCAACAACTGTATTTGATTGGTCCAATTTCAACAAAATTTTCCAATCTGTTGATAAGCTCTAGTTACATCACAGCTGCAATGTAACTCTCTTGACAGCAGATGGCGCTATGGGACAAGCAGCCACAGACAGCTGCAATTTAACTCTACTGGCAGCAGATGGTGCTATGGGACAAGCAGTGACAGACATCTGCACTGTAACTCTACTGGCAGCAGATGGTGTTATGGGACAAGCAGTGACAGGCATCTGCACTGTAACTCTACTGGCAGCAGATGGTGCTATGGGACAAGCAGCCACAGACAGCTGCAATTTAACTCTACTGGCAGCAGATGGTGCTATGGGACAAGCAGTGACAGACATCTGCACTGTAACTCTACTGGCAGCAGATGGCGATAAGGGACAAGCAGTGACATATCTGTTCCATTTCCAAAACTGATCCTTTGTTTACACAAGCTCTGAACTTTTAATTTGTATATAATTTCCACAGATGTAAAGGAAATGTTTGCCTATGTGAAGTAAATGTGCCATTCTTTAGTTAAGCTTTAGTAAAGCTAGGTACACATATTAGATTCTTGTTGGCTAAAATGATCATTCATGATAAATAATGTTAGGTGAGTTACAGGTGCACTTCAGCCTTTGCTGCATGCTGTCCTTCTTCACATTTCACATGTCTGCAAAGATGAGAAAGCCTTTGCCTCCTGCTGAAGGGAGAGGGGGGGGGGGGGGGCAGGAGGGGCTGGGCAGCTGTCATGAAATAAATTGTGAATTTACATATTAGGCAACAGGTCCACAAACTTTGTGGGAGGGCGACGCTCAGAAATAGCTGTCAAAGAAGCAGGAGAAATGTTTGTCCTTTATAATAACAAGCTGATAAGGTTATGGAGAGTACAACAGCTTTGCGCTGTATTTGTACAGTGGTTGTTGTGTTGTGATGGGACTTCCTGCATTCAGAAAAACAACCCTGGTAAATCCGCTGGTCTGTAGAATCACTTAAAAGTACCCACTAATGATATAAACAGTTGAGATGTGATCAGGCCCGGTCTGCCCATGATGCCAAGTGAGGCAACTTTCTCAGGTGGCAGAAGTCTGGGGACAGAAACAGGAAGTGAAGAGAGTGTCTGGCCAACCTATACTGGGGGCAACTGTACCTGACTAACCTATACTGGGGGCAACTGTACCTGACTAACCTATACTGGGGGCAACTGTACCTGACTAACCTATACTGGGGGCAACTGTACCTAGCTACCAATAGTGGGGGCACCTATACCTGGCTGCCTACCTATACTGAGTGTTTTTTGGGGTGCTCACTGCAGCTGTGACATGCGGTGCAAATTGTCAGGTGCTGTGAGATCGATCCAATTCGGGGGGATGAGGGGGGCGCATCCTCAAAAGTTTGCCTCAGGCAGCAAAAAATCTCTAGAACCGACCCTGAATGTGATACAAACTTGATTGTACAATTTTACCAGATCCATGCAGTGGAAGGATAAGCTAAGTGAATATACATTGAATGAATAGTTAAGGTATTCTCTCATATTCCATAGAAGTAATAAGATTTTACAATCCATATTGTGGACAGCACGGTGGCGTAGTGGTTAGCGCCCCAGTTTGAATCCCAGCCAGGGCACTATCTCCATGGAGTTTGTATGTTCTCCCTGTGTCTGTGTGGGTTTCCTCCAGGCACCTAAATTGGTCATAGACTACGATACAGACATAAGCTTAACACACACCATACAATCTTGGTTGTACAGATCTACCAAATCTATGTAGTATAAGGGCCAACACATTGAAAATACCTTGAATGATTGAGTGGATAAGCTCTTATACTACATGAAAGTGGTATAATTGAACAACCAAGATTGTATGGTGTGTGTTGAGCCTTAGACATAGGACTATGATGGGGATTAGATTGTTAGTCCCTCTGAGGGACAGTTAAGTGACAAAACAATATACTATAATATGTACAGCACTGCAAAAGATGTTGGTGCTATATTAATACTAAATAATAATAATTGTATCATTAGTGGGCCTCATTAGTGTTAGTGTCACGGACCTTTGACTTCACTTCAGCTGGTTTTGGATGCTCCAGAGGCTTCCTCAGTCCTCCACGTCCCGTCTGCTGCGTGGTTGCACTGAGGGGAAATGAGCTGTGCTAGTGCATGAAGGGGAACTCAGCTTTGCTAGTGCACGGAGGGGAAATCAGCAGTGCTAGTGCACAGAGGGGAAAGCAGCTATGCTAGTGCATGGAGGTGAAATCAGCTGAGCTAGTGCACGGAGGTGAAATCAGCTGAGCTAGTGCACGGAGGGGAAATCAGCTGTGGTAGTGCACGAAGGGGAAATCAGCTGTGGTAGTGCACGAAGGGGAAATCAGCTGTGGTAGTGCACAGAGGGGAAATCAGCTGTGGTAGTGCACGGAGGGGAAATCAGCTGTGCTAGTGCACGGAGGGGAAATCAGCTGTGCTAGTGCACGGAGGGGAAATCAGCTGTGCTAGTGCACAGAGGAGAAAGCAGCTATGCTAGTGCACGGAGGGGAAAGCAGCTGTGCTAGTGCACGGAGGTGAAATCAGCTGTGCTAGTGCACGGAGGTGAAATCAGCTGTGCTAGTGCACGGAGGTGAAATCAGCTGTGCTAGTGCACGGAGGTGAAATCAGCTGTGCTAGTGCACGGAGGGGAAATCAGCTGTGCTAGTGCACGGAGGGGAAATCAGCTGTGCTAGTGCACGGAGGGGAAATCAGCTGTGCTAGTGCACGGAGGGGAAATCAGCTGTGCTAGTGCACGGAGGGGAAATCAGCTGTGCTAGTGCACGGAGGGGAAATCAGCTGTGCTAGTGCACGGAGGGGAAATCAGCTGTGCTAGTGCACGGAGGGGAAATCAGCTGTGCTAGTGCACGGAGGGGAAATCAGCTGTGCTAGTGCACGGAGGGGAAATCAGCTGTGCTAGTGCACGGAGGGGAAATCAGCTGTGCTAGGGCACGGAGGGGAAATCTGCTGTGCTAGTGCATGGAAGGGAAATCAGCTGTGCTAGTGCACGGAGGGGAAATCAGCTGTGCTAGTGCATGGAGGGGAAATCAGCTTTGCTAGTGCACGGAGGGGAAATCAGCTGTGCTAGTGCACGGAGGGAAAATCAGCTGTGCTAGGGCACGGAGGAGAAATTAGCTGTGCTAGTGCACGGAGGGGAAATCAGCTGTGCTAGTGCACGGAGGGGAAATCAGCTGTGCTAGTGCACGGAGGGGAAATCAGCTGTGCTAGTGCACGGAGGGGAAATCAGCTGTGCTAGTGCACGGAGGGGAAATCAGCTGTGCTAGTGCACGGAGGGGAAATCAGCTGTGCTAGTGCACGGAGGGGAAATCAGCTGTGCTAGTGCACGGAGGGGAAATCAGCTGTGCTAGGGCACGGAGGGGAAATTTGCTGTGCTAGTGCATGGAAGGGAAATCAGCTGTGCTAGTGCACGGAGGGGAAATCAGCTGTGCTAGTGCATGGAGGGGAAATCAGCTTTGCTAGTGCACGGAGGGGAAATCAGCTGTGCTAGTGCACGGAGGGAAAATCAGCTGTGCTAGTGCACGGAGGGAAAATCAGCTGTGCTAGGGCACGGAGGAGAAATTAGCTGTGCTAGTGCATGGAAGGGAAATCAGCAGTGAGGTCCCAACTCAGGAAAGGAGAGGAGGGTTGTATGTAGACCAGGGGAGCCTCTGGACCATCCTACTGAGGTATCTAACTTTTTTTTTGTCCTTTTCCATTTCACAAGCTGACCAAAATACCTAAACCCCTTTTAATCCATTCTCTTTGATTTCCCCCCCCTCCCCGCCGACCTTTCACCAGTTTACAAAGCCATAGATAATTATACGTAAGAAATCTGATGACTTATCAGGCTGGTTGCACACCTGGCAGTGCGGAAAAGGTCGTGTTTTGCTGCATATGCGTTTTTAGTGCGTTGTACGTGCGTTTTCTGTGTGGTTTGCGTTTTTTCCGCATATGTGGGTTTTTTTGCAGTTTGCGTGCATTTTAATGCATTTACAGTTCGCATATATAAATCGCATATGCGTTTTGTATGTATTTTGCATGCTGTTTTATGCAAATCACTAGGAAGTCAACTGGAAGTGAAAATAGATCAAATTTTTTTTTTTTTTTTTTAAACGCATACAAAACACACTAAAACACAATACGTCACCATTGACTTTCAATATGTGCGTTTTTGAAAAATATTCAACAAAACCAGCGTTTTTAAAAATGCACATTGTAGAACGCAAGTACTGTATATACTCGCGTATAAGCCTAATTTTTCAGCATTAAAAAACGTGGTGAAAAGTTACCCCCTCGGCTTATATGCGAGTCAGTGGAGCAGAACGTATGGTGGAGCAGGTTTTATTAATGCCAGAGGAGCGTAAGGATTGGGCACTAGTGATCCTGCTCTTACCTGCTGTGTCTGTGCCCTCCGTCCCCTGCAACATGGTGTGCAGAGTGTGCTGCTCAAGACTACCTGTGTCCCCTGGCTTGTGGAGTGGAGCATGCAAGCAACGTGTCAGCAGTGCAATGATCAGAGATTCTGCCTGTGTGGCAGTTTTTGTGTCTCATATCCATGACTTCTTGAGACACAGCTGTATGATTCTGGGGCACATCTGGCTATGGTGAGGGGGGCTGACTTGTACTGGTGGGACATCTGGCTACTGTGGAGGGGGCTATACTGGGAAGTGGTCTTGTACACGAGTCAATCACTTTTTCCTGGTTTCTGTGGTAAAAATGGATACCTCCGCTTAAACACGGGTCGGCTTATATGCGGGTATATACGGTATATGTGTTTTTTTCATGTGGCCCATTGACTTGCATTATGTGCGTTCTCGCTGCGTTTTCCACAACGCTAGCGTTTCTTCCTAGTGTGTTCCCTGCCTCAGACTCAGGAGATGAGGCTTAGGGGAAATATAGAGAGAACAATGTTCCGAAGTAAACCTAGAGTTGCAATTCCCTGATTCAGAGGCCACTGAAGCAGGAATCTGGATCAGTCAGGAGAGAAAGGAGGACACTCATGAAACAATTTGGGCACCAGAATTTCAAGACATAATAAAGGCAATTTCTAATAAAAACAGCCCCAGGAACCAACACACTATCTGTGATTGTCGCTACACTTTAAAGCATATCTGTGTGATTATTTTTTGCCCTTCTCCCTCCACCCCCACTTAACACAATGATGGCACCCCAACCCCAGGCCTCCTCCCTCAGTTACTCAGTAGATCTCCTTGAGGCTCCAGTGACAATATCATGCTGTAGCATCTGGCTTCTAGAGTAGGGGGCGCTGTCTTATAGCATTAGCTCAGCCTCCCAAGTTCACATCTGGGAGGGAAAAATGGTGCATAAGCCAATCCATTTCTCCCTGTAACAGTCACTAGCCACCTCCTTCCATTCTATCCATTGGCAGGGGGTGTGGCTACAGTAGAAGTGATGCAGCCTAGGGTTAGGTATTTAGCTTATAAAGATAATATATAGAATTATCTATTGGCCCACAAAGAGGTTTAAAATCTTAACTGGACTTACTTCTTTTGCTGGGAATACACGTCTCGATTTTGCCACTTGATTCTCCCGCTCGATCAATTCCCTGCTCGATTCCACAGGTGATTTCTCTTATCTTCCACTCGTTTTTCTTATCTTCTTCCATTGTGTTCAATGCCGAATCGAGTGGCGAAACGATCAGGTGGGAGATTGGACGTGTCACAAATTATCTATCAAGCCATCTAAATGGCTCAAAAACGAAACGTGTATTCCCAGCATTAAGGTGTCCATTAAAGGTCCAATTTTGAATGAAAGATCATATGTTCCAAAAGATCATACAGATTGAAAATAAAGATTGCATTTAAAGAGAGACTGCAGCGAACAAAAATAGCTATTTTTACCTGGTAGTTCACTTGAGTACTCTCAGTAGATGTAAACCGCCACATCCCTGAGCCAAAACAAGGGCTTTAGACCCCCCCCCCCCCCCCCAAATCCCTGGGGGGCAATCCAGGCAGCGCTTCCTGAAAGAGGCAGAGCTTTCTGCTGTAGCTCTGCCTCTACTCATGTCAATCGGCGCCTCTCCCCGCCCCTCTCAGTTTTCTTTAACAGAGAGGGGTGGGGGAGAGGCGGAGATCCGCGTGGCGATTGACGTCAGGAGAGGCAGAGCTGCAGCTCAAAGCTCTGCCTCCCCGGGCAGCAAAATCCACGACCAAGAAAGTCGTGGATGTTTTCCCCGGGATTCGGGGGGTCTGAACACCTCGTTTTGGCTCGGGGATGCAGCGGTTTACATCTACTGAGACTACTGAAGCGAACTACCAGGTAAAAATAGCAATTTTTGTTCGCTTCAGAGTCTCTTTAATTGATCCACAGCACTAAAGAATCTAAACTACTCTGGACATCCAAACCATATTTATCAAAAACTCCATCACGCCAATTGACTGGCTCTTTAAGGAAATTAACAACAATTTGGTGGTTTGGGATCAATTGGGCCCATCCTCTCCTCTAATTTCATACCATTCAATCTGAAAAACCTGAAGGAAAAGATGATCGTTTACTAAAAAATCTACCATTAATGGGCACCTTTTAGAATGTCTGATTGCAGACATTTCCTCAATGGGGACGCAGATAACAATGGAACCCCAGCAGAAATGTTGGCGCTTGTCTAGTTTAGGGGACCCAGCAGGAAACCTTCTAAGGAAATTCCACTAACTTGATTGGGTGGACAACTGCTAGGTTTCAGATCGGTTGTAGTAAACTATGCCCACACTTTATGGCCAATCACAACGCTTCATGCCGTGGTGCAGTGCTGTCCTGAAAAATTTAGGTGCTAGCCATGCCCAGGATGGTTTTTCTGCTGAAGGGGGCAAAGCATCAGTGTACCAGTTTGGAGGAGGGGCTTGGCAAAGCCAAGCGCAAACAAGAGGTTGGCCTGCCAGAGGGAGACTGACGCAAAAATAGTCTGGGCAAGCGAGTGCGGCCTGTGGGCTGCCAGTTGGACATCACTGCCATAGAGGGTGCTGTGATCGAAAAACTGTTCCCTTTGGAGTTTCGTGCTGGGTCCCTTAATCTAGACTACCACCGCAATTTTAAGTCCTTTCCACAGTATCCAAAACAAAACATATTTTTTCCCTTAGAATGGAGTTTCGAATGATAAGAAATGCTATTTTTGCAACTGGTTCTCTTTAAGTCTGTCCTTCTGGGGATAAAATCATGCCCAGCTTAACACTATGACATGAAAAGCACAGTCCCACTCACACTTAGTTAGCATTTAGATAGGTTGGGATGGAACGGGGGGTGCTCCCCAAAGCCGATCTCACAGAGCAACAAGAGGGATTAATTTCCTTAACTAACACGGCTGATCCAGTCTATCTCATTACCCTTTCCTTGTCAGCCCTGATGGTCGATGTGATTGAAGATTACACCATTTAGAGGGAACGGCAGCAGTGGAAGAGTCCTCCCTTAGCCGCTCTTCCCAGCAGCCAACGCTGAGCCTATAATTCTGCTTCATTTAAACTTCATCAACTCTTCCAGCCAAGTGGAAGGATCTGAAATAGACTTTGTAAGCTGCCAGGCCATCTTATCCCTTTGTTACTTAATATATTCCGTCTTCAGTCTTTTTTTTTCGCTTCTCTACCCCCCTCACACCCCCCCTCCCTCCTCGCTTTTACGTTCTTCTTCTCCTCATGCCGAAAATGAGATTACAGTATTTAAATATCTATGATAATCAATCAAGGGACCTTGGGCAGAGATTGAGGTTAATTTTTCCGAGCAGAAGAAAGAGTCCTAAAGCCTGCCGGGGTTTCCGAGTTCAATTTGTGTTTCATGCTTGTTTCCTGCTTGTGGCTTTCAGAAAATTGCTGTTTTTACAGACCTTTTCTAGCTAGTAATTCAATGCCTAGCTAGTTTTAGCTCATTTTTGCCAGCTACGGTTCTCATGATGCCCCTTATGGAGAAAGCACACTTCTGTATCGAGTACGGTTACCACGCGGCTCACTTGCTGTGTTACCGCACCGTCCCTGTGGTTCCTGGACCACTTTAAAGAGGGACTCCAGTCTCAAAGAACAAAGAGACTTGAGGTGACTTGACCATTTGAAAAGGAGGCACAGAGACAACAGGCGCCCAAATAGTGCAATACGTCACCAAAAATGAATGATGTATATGAAAGGTAAAAGGTACTCACAAAGGTAGGTTGTGAAGGGGGCAACCAATCACTAGAAGGAGGAGATTCAAAAACCTGACTCCACTCGGGTGTCCAGGATGTGCTTTACAACGTTGCTCTCTTAGGAAAAAGACTGGTAATAGATGTGGCAAAGCCATGAAAGACCTAAAAGGTGAGAAGCACAAGGGGTGGATGGTGGGGGTGGGGGTGGGGGGGGGGTTAAGAGGCGCTCATTGCTTGGTTGAATAGATTATTGTGGCACTATAATAATATTTTGTCTGAAGAAGTGGGTTCAAACCTACGAAACGCGTTACCTGTGCTTACTAAATTATTATATGAAGTTGTGATTATTGAGGTAAGCCACCTTTCCTTGTAGTTTTTGTTAACCTAATTTTATACTCCTCTGAGCACTTCTTACCATCCTTTGTATTTGCTTTGTCTCTAAGGTTTTTCAGTCTTGGCTAGATGACCATGGAATCCAGTACAAACACTGTAATAAGTACTCCCCAAATACTTTGCCCCCCCCCCTTCTTCCAATGATAGCAACACTACCCCCTTCCTGTCTACTAGTTCTGTTCCTGTGTCCAATAATGCTGCCCACCACTACTGATTTATTTCCTTTAAAACCACCTTCACCACACTACACACTTCATTGATGGTTCTGTGCTCTCTTAGGGCTGGAACCCACAGGAGCGCTTTTGGCAGCGTTTTGGCAGCGCTGCGATACGCTAGCGTTTTGCCAAAACGCTCAGCTGATGTTAATGGATGGGGCAACTTCCACAGGAGCGTTTGCGTTTCCCAGAAACGCAAACGCAGGACATGCAGCATTTTGGGAGCGTTAGCGCTTCAATGTAAAGTATTGAAACGCTAGCAGAAACGCTCAGCAAAACCTAAACTGAGCGGTTCTGCTAGCGTTTTGCGGTTCAGCACACTGTAACAAAATGAAAAATAATTCACAGGACCAATCAGGATAAAAACGCAAAACGCAAAACGCTAGGCACCCGCTGGGGAAAAAAATACACTGTTGCAAAACGCGACCGAAAACTCGCATGAATCAGCTTGCAAACCGCTCAGGCAAAACGCTAGCGGTTGCGTTTAGCGTTTGCGGTTTGCAGTGGGTTCCAGGCCTTATGCTTGATACACACTTGAGATAAAAGTCTTTGGAAAAGGCAAGATCACAGACCAATTTTACCCCCTTCCATGTAATATGAGAGCCATACTCTACACAGTCTATTCTATGGAGCTGCACTCCCCATCAGACAGAAATCTTTGCAAGATGCTGCACACAAAGATGCTGTACACATTCATTATCTGCAAAAGATCCATTCCTGCAAAATGCATTCATAGTCTATGTTATCTGCAGATCCTCATACACACTTGGCTTAACAGACAATCATTTGCAGATCATCTGCAGATCAGATCCACCAGGATGGATTTTCAGATCTGCAGATGATTGCCAGATATGCAGATGAAGTCTGTTAAACAAAGTGTGTATGATGATGTGCAGATCTCATAGACTATGAATGCATTTTGCAGGAATGGATCTTTTGCAGGAATGGATCTTTTGCAGGAACAGATCTTTTTGCAGATAATGATCTTTTGAATGTGTACAGCATCTTTGTGTGCAGCATCTTGCAAAGATTTTATCTGATGGGGAGTTCAGCTCAATAGAATAGACTGTGTAGGTATGGCTCTCATACTACATGGAAGGGGGTAAAATTGGTCTGATCTTGCCTTTTCCAAAGACTTTTATCTCAAGTGTGTATGAAGCATAAGAGAGCACAGAACCATCATTTAAGCAATACCAGTTACCTGGCTATCCTGCAGATCCTCTGTCTCTAATACTTTCAGCCATAGACCCTGAACAAGCATGCAGCAGATCAGGTTTCTCTGACATATTTGACAGATATGACAAGATTAGCTGCATGCTTGTTTCTGGTGTGATTCAGCCACTACTTCAGCCAAATAGATCAGCAGGGCTGCCAGGCAACTGGTATTGCTTAAAATGAAATAAATATGGCAGCCTCCATATACCTCTCACTACAGTTCTCCTTTAAGTGAGAGTTGGAGAGAGGACCAAAGGAAGAGGAAGCAAGAAAGTCTCTGCACGCTTTGAAACCAACTTTATACATACTGTATTGAATTTGGACAGGGGTCTCTATTTCCATTGGCACCTCTCGCTGAGGAAAAGCCAGGTCTTGCTCAATGTTTTATTACAGGACCCGCTCTGTATCGGTTTACATAATTTATTTTCTTACAGCCGTGTTAATTATCTGTGCCCCCTTTCCTGTTGCTGGCAATTAGACGGCATTATCTGGCACTAATGACGGCTTGTCGTTGAATCCTGACTCCGAGGAAAGGCAGCTACAGAGAATTACAGGTGAGCCATCAAGGGTCTTTCAGGCTCAGCTGAGAGTTTTGTCGGCAATTAAGCGACAGAGTCTCTGTGTGTTTTTAAAAAAATATTTCTAAAGCACGGGTTGACCTGAAAAAGATTATTCCGTTTTGCTTAGCTGGTGACAAGCTGAATTCCGTTATGGATTCTTATGTCTCTCTCCAGGGCTCCAATGGAGAAATAACCCAAACATACATTCGCTAGCATCAGTAAGGCCTCTTTTCCACGAACTGTTGAGCTGTGTGCTCAGCAAGCAGTTGCCAGGCAGCAGTGAGCAGCTACCAGGCAGCGACAAGCAGTTACCAGGCAGCAGTCAGCAGTGAGCAGTTGTGAGAGTTTGAGAGGCATTTCATTGCCTAGAAACAGTGGAAAAGAGGCCTTAGGGTACGTACAGACATACGATAACGATCGTTCGTTCTGAACGACGAATGATGTTAAAGGAGGTATCGGCCGATTATCATTTGAAGAAAGGCTACTTTGAACATCGTTCGTGTACGAACGATCTTGGAGCGAGCGTTGCGTGCGCAACATGATGTATAAACTGATTTCAAACACAAGTGTCAAAAAGAACTGTTTGAGCATGTGCAAAGCTTTGAGAACGAACGATCAACGACCGATTGTTGTACAGACATTACTTTTTGAACGATGGTCGTTAGAAAAGATCTGGCAGAATGGATCGTTCTTTACCAACGACATATCTCGTTGGTCGGTCGTTTTAATGATCGTTCGTGCACTTTTTACGAACGATCGTCGGGCAATGCCGTCGTTAACGATCGTTTTAAACGACTATAGTCGCATGTCTGTACGCACCCGTAGAGTCCTGGGCCCGTATGCAATTCACTTTTTCTCTTAACCTGCCTGGCGTTCTATTAAGATCGCCAGGCAGGCTGCGGGAGGTTTTTTTTTTAATAAAAAAAAACTATTTCATGCAGCCAACTGAAAGTTGGCTGCATGAAAGCCCACTAGAGGGCGCTCCGGAGGCGTTCTTCCGATCGCCTCCGGCGCCCAGAATAAACAAGGAAGGCCGCAATGAGCGGCCTTCCTTGTTTTGCTTACATCGTCGCCATAGCGACGAGCGGAGTGACGTCATCGACGTCAGCCGCCTCCGATCCAGCCCTTAGCGCTGGCCGGAACTTTTTGTTCCGGCTACGCTGGGCTTAGGAGGCTGGGGGGACCCTCTTTCGCCGCTGCTCGCGGCGGATCGCCGCAGAGCGGCGGCGATCAGGCAGCACACGCGGCTGGCAAAGTGCCGGCTGCGTGTGCTGCTTTTTATTTGAGCCAAATCGGCCCAGCAGGGCCTGAGCGGCAGGCTCCGGCGGTACTGGACGAGCTGAGCTCGTCCAGACCGCCCAGCAGGTTAAAGAGGAACTGAATATTAAAAAAAAAACAAAGTGTTTCACTTACCTGGGGGCATCCACCAGCCCCTTGCAGCCTTCCTGTCCTGCGCCGGTGCTCCACAATCCTCCATTCTTCCGCCACAAGCTAGTTTCGTTATTGTTGATGCGGCGCCTGCGCGGTAACGAAACTAGCTGGCGGCGGGAGAATGGAGAATCGTGGAATACCAGCGCGGGACAGGAAGGCTGCAAGCGGCTGGCAGAAGCCCCAGGTAAGTGAAACATATTTTTTTTTTGTAGTATCCAGTTCCGCTTTAAAGAGACTCTGAAGCGAGAATATATCTCGCTTCAGAGCTCATAGTTAGCAGGGGCACGTGTGCCCCTGCTGAACCGCCGCAATAGCGCCGCTAAACGGGGGTCCCTTGACCCCCAAACCCCCCACTGCGACACTTGGTCGCTCCTGGAGGCAGGGCTAACGGCTGCAGCCCTGCCTCCAGTCGCGTCTATCAGCGGCGCATCGCCGCCTCTCCCCCGCCCCTCTCAGTAAAGGAAGACTGAGAGGGGCGGGGAAGAGGCGGAGATACGCGCTGACAGACGCGCGTGGGGCAGGGCTGCGGCAGTTAGCCCTGCCCCAACCAGCAAGCGCTCCCCCGCATTACGGAGGGGATTTGGGGGATCAGGGACCCCCGTTAAGCCGCGGGATAGCGGCGTTTAAGCAGGGGTACAGGTGCCCCTGCTAAGTCTGAAGCAAGATTTATTCTCGCTTCAGACTCTCTTTAAGTTTTCTCCTAGGAGATCATTTTTCAACGTTTAAAATATTGTCTCAGCATTCTGCATTTAAAAATTACCAAAAAGTAGGTGGAAAAAATTACTGCCAAAATTGCTTTTCTATTTTCTTGCTGGCTGGTGGCATTTTATTGATAAGCTGTGACAATACTACCTAGGAGAAAACTTGACTTGAATAAGGGCTCTCATTTCATTTTTAAAACCAACATAGTAAAATGATAGTGAAGGGAATAGGTTAGCATGGGAACAAATGTCATTTTCTGTTCCAAATAATTCAGTTGATGCACAGATTATGCAAACCTTGTATGCAAATGTATGCGGCTGGGTGCACACAAGGCAGAAACGCTAACGTAGCGGGAAACGCTGCGTTTTTGCTGCTAATGGAAATCTATAGGCCGCAGAAAAAAACACATTTAGAAAACGCATATGCGTTTCTATGCGTTTTACAGTATGCGTTTCGCAAAATGCTGGTTCTGCTGCATAATATGCAACGGGCATAATGAAAGTCAATGGGAATGCAATGGTATGCATTTTTCATGCGTTTTTTTATGCGTTTTTGTTTTAAAAAAAAAAAGTTTACTGATGCATTTTCGCTTCCTGTGGTCTTTCTAGTCATTTGCATAAAATGCGTAAAAACGCATGCAAAGCGCACCGACAACGCAAACGCACAAAAAGCGGGAAAAAAACACAACACACATACCAAAAAATGCTACCTTTCACGCTATGTCATATTTGAACCCAGCCTCAAGCTTGAAAATGGACCAATCAAATTTTACCTCAGCAGGATATGACTGGTGCATGTTCAAGCTGGATACATTTGCATAATACTGCATCAACTGGAAATGATTTGCATCTCATTGACCATTCCTGCTAAAGATTATTAAACCAAGATTTGAGACAGTGACAGCCTGACAGGGCACAGACAATTTTCTTTAGAACTTTTTTTCATACATAAAGTCCATGGTGGTCTCAGAAAGTGTAAAACTGCTGCTAAGATGAGGGATTAAAGGACCGCTATTGCGAAAATTGTAAAATTTAAAATACATGTAAACACACACAAATAAGAAGTACGTTTCTTCCAGAGTAAAATGAGCCATAAATGACTTTTCTCCTATGTTGCTGTCACTTACAGCAGGTAGTAAAAAAGTGACATTACCAACAGGTTTTGGACTAGTCCATCTCTTCATAGGGGATTCTCAGCATGGCCTATCTATTTTTTTATATATATATATATATATATATATATATATATATATATATATATATATATATATATACGCTTTTATACATACATAACCCATACGCTCTGATCGATCCCACGCCGCCATCCTCCGCTGCCCACATCTGCGTATTTCTCCAGCAGCTGCTGCAGAGATACGCAAACAGCGCACTTCACTTACATCAGACTGGCTCCGACTGACGGAACAGCGGGGAGCTGCGGGCAGAGGAGGATGGCAGCGTGGGATCGATCAGAGCGTATGGGCCTGGAGGAAGCCCCAGGTATGTATAAAATCTTTATTTTTTTTCATCTATGGTTCCCTTTAAAAAAGATTTATGCAAAGATGCTGGTCAGCCTCCCTGCTCGCTGCACACTTTTTTCGGCAGTTGGACGGAGCAACAAAACGAAACAAAACCATGAGAATCCCCCATGAGGAGATGGGCTAGTCCAAAACCGTTCGGTTCTGTCAGATTTCTACTACCTGCATGCATTTAAAATTTTACGATTTTAGCGATAGTGGTCCTTTTTTTAAGGTTACAGTGGACTACAAAGAATATTTTCTTTAGAACGACTTGAGATATGTAAAGGGTGGATACCTTACAAACAAACACAGAGACAACGGGAGCCCAGGTGGTGCAGTAGGTTCAGGCAGTCCAAGTAATCAATAGAAGAAGTGGGTACTCACAAAATACAACCAACCAATAAAGTATGTGGAGAACAACCATCTCCACTCGGATACAGGCATCTTTGCTGTGTTTAGGTCACTCTCTCACAATAAAGAATAGAATCTGCTGGCTACACGGAGCTGTCTGATGGCGCCCAGCGAAGATAAAAACGTTAAAATTTAAACAAGAAGTGGCTTACCTCAGAGATGATGCAGAATATGGAGAAATTACGTTTTTAGCACGATGGCATTTTGTGAATACATATGACTCATTTGCACTTAATATTTGGCTTTGATTGCGAGCTAGCACCAAAACTTGGCCTGATGAAGTTAGTCATATGCACTCACGAAATGCGGTACCGTAGTGCAAATAAACTCTCCATATTCTGTGTCATCTGAGGTAAGCCACCAGTTTTTTAAATGTTAAGGAATTTAACATTTTATATTTCCTGGGTGTCATTGGAATTTTCGTTAGAGCTCTTTTCATACATGGAACCCATGGTGTTCTCAGAAAGTGTTAAACTGCTGCTACTAAAGTTTAAAAAAAAATACATTTGGAAAGGTGATATATTGTTATTGGTATGCTGAATTTGGCAGGGAAGCAAGTATGCAGAGTTTAGTAGGGAAGCAAGTATGCAGTGTTTGGCAGGGAATCAAGCATGCAGAGTTTGGCAGGGAATCAAGCATGCAGAGTTTGGCAGTGAATCAAGCATGCAGAGTTTGGCAGGGAATCAAGCATGCAGAGTTTGGCAGGGAAGCAAGCATGCAGAGTTTGGCAGGGAATCAAGCATGCAGCATTTGGCAGGGAAACAAGTATGCAGAGTTTAGTAGGTAAGCAAGTATGCAGTGTTTGGCAGGGAAGC
The DNA here is from genome assembly GCF_040937935.1 of Hyperolius riggenbachi. Lineage (NCBI taxonomy): Eukaryota > Metazoa > Chordata > Amphibia > Anura > Hyperoliidae > Hyperolius > Hyperolius riggenbachi. Next base: position 273,617,554 of record NC_090653.1, read on the forward strand.
AAGCATGCAGCATTTGGCAGGGAATCAAGCATGCAGAGTTTGGCAGGGAAGCAAGCATGCAGCATTTGGCAGGGAAGCAAGCATGCAGCATTTGGCAGGGAATCAAGCATGCAGAGTTTGGCAGGGAATCAAGCATGCAGAGTTTGGCAGGAAATCAAGCATGCAGCGTTTGGCAGGGAATCAAGCATGCAGCATTTGGCAGGGAAACAAGTATGCAGAGTTTGGCAGGGAAGCAAGTATGCAGAGTTTAGCAAGAACACAAGCATTCTGAGTTTGGCAGGGAAGCAAGTTTGCAGAGTTTGGGAAGGAAGTAAATATGCAGAGTTTGGGAATGAAATAAGAATGCAGAGTTTGAGAGGGAAGCAAGTATGCAGAGTTTGCAACAGCTGAAAGAAGCAGTGCAAGCGTACATATGGCCACAAAGAGTTGACAAAATGAATGAAGTAAGTATGCAGAGTTTGGCAGGGAAGCAATCATGCAGTGTTTGTCATGGAAACAAGTATGCAGAGTTTGTCAGGGAAGTAAGCATGCAGAGTTTGACAGGGAAGAAGGCATGCAGAGTTTGGCAGGGAAGCAAGTATGCAAAGCTTGGCAGTGAAGTGCACATTTATTATTCCCAGGTATGACTATTTGGTACCATGCTTTGCTTCTGCACCTGCTATCAGGCGTTTCCAGTCAAACATGTACTTCTGCTTCTGATGACCTCTGAAAACTATGGCCACTATTATTCTACATGCGCTACATTTAAAGCACACGCCACAGGCCCATAACCAGTTTTCTTGTCAGTTTAAGCATCTTATATCGAACAGCTTTCATACAAAATAATACTAATCACAACTTCAAAGTCTTCTTTTTCCTTTTCTTGTCACATAACCGTCAAGAAAGTGGAACAGCGAAAGGGGGAAAAAATTCCCTGTGAGGCCTGTGACACGGCAGTGATTGCTTTGCTGACAGTAGCGTTTTGCAGGCGGATGCGAGTTACCTGACAAAGCGTTCTTCAAAGCCTGCCTTTAAAGCACAGATTTTTATCATACATTACTGACAAAGCTCACTTTATCCTTACAAATGACAAGGATTAGAAAATGCTTTCTCTAAACGATGAAATTACCTCACAATTCCTCACAATTTATGGTGGTAAATGGACTATCTTCTTAAAGGGGGTCACCCAATTTACTCACTTAATTTAACAGCATGTTGGACCCCATCCTACCCCTTATTCCCGATTGGTTGAGACTGGTTCCATGATCTGCAGATGACAGGTGCTACGTTATACCAATGCAAACATTAATTTGCCAGTGATATCTAGGTGTAGTACTAGATGTTTTCTACATATTATTATTTATTGTATTTATAAAGCGCCAACATATGGTGTCATATAGTCAGCCAATCAATCATGAATTCGATCTGAAATGAAGGCTTTGGCAGGAAGTCCAGTGTTAAGACTCATACACATGCTCAGTGTGTGTTGCCCTTAAAGCGACACTGAAGCGAAAAAAAATTATGATATAATGATTTGTATGTGTAATACAGCTAAGAAATAAAACATTACGAGCAGAGACATAAGTCTAATATTGTTTCCAGTACAGGAAGAGTTAAGAAACTCCAGTTGTTATCTATGCAAAAGAGCCACTGAGCTCCACGACTTTCAAAGTCGCAGAGAGCTCTGTCTTCTGAAGCTTGTTATCTCAACTGTCAGTCACTGTATTTTCTTTTTCTCAACAGAGGACGGGTCAATAGTTCACTGGCCTGCTTTGTAAAATCATTTAGAATGCTGAGTAGTGTGTAAAATGTAAATATTAGAAAATGATGCAATGTTGTAAAAAACACTATATTACTGAAAATAAAAATATGAGAATATTTTCTTTGCTACTAATGTTCTAGTAATTATCCGTACTACACAACCAATTAATTATATAATTATTTTTTTCGCTTCAGTGTCTCTTTAAGGCCGGTTTCACACTGCCAACCAGCGCTGTGGTGCGATGCAAGGGTCGCATTGCACCGCAACACCAAAAACAGCCTTTGAGGATTTCTGCGTTAATATGGGGTAATCCCCGTTCTGGCATCAGGCCAGGCAGGAAGTCCGGCTCTCTAGCGCTCACTTCCTGTGGCCAAAAGACGAATTGCATGGAAGTGTATTGACAAAACACGCTTCAGTGCATGTGCTACACAAGTTCGTGTGGTGGCCTTTTTAAAATATCTCTGTCGCAATAGACTTGCCTTCAGAGTCTGTGGTTTCATAAACTCAGTCAGTCAGATGATTTTTGTACCAAATCCAGAGCCCTGGTAAGTATTAGAGTGAGGAGTCGGAGCTATGTTGGGTACCTAGAGGAGGAGTTATAGTCGGAGTTCGTGGTTTCTTTAACTGAGGAGTTAGAGTCGGAAGATTTTTGTACCGACTCCACAGCCCTGGCTACCCTGCAGTAAAAACAGGGTAACGCAACGTCCCAGTTTGAAAGGGGCCTCAAGGTCCACTATAGTGAAAAGTTGTAAAATGTAAAATACACGTGTATAATACTGGAAGTACATTTCTCCTTAGATTGTAAGCCTCTGGCAGGGTCCTCCCTTCCCTTGTGTAGTCTACATGATCGTGTGCTCCTTTCCTATGACCAGCGCACACTTGTATTACTGGGCCTACCTTAGGCCCGGTTCACACTTGCGGTTGTCTGCCAAACGGACCGGATGACCTGACCGGATCCGGACCGGATCCGGATCGGAACCGTACGGTTCTGATCCGGATCCGATCCGGATCCGGTCAGGTTGCATCAGGTGTCCATCAGGATGCGATCCGGATCCGTTTGGCAGAAGTAACGTAAAACACCAAAAAAAATGTTGGGGTCTGGGAGGTCAGCAGAAGGGGGACCTGTGGAATCAGGCCCTCTGCTGTTTAGCACTCACCTCCACCTGCGACATGCTGCCAACATCTCCGGATCCGGATCCAGCTGTGCTGCTCCACTCCAAAATGCTTGCCCATGTGTCCCCAGCCAATATCGCCGCAAAAATCCGCATAGGAAGTGGGGTAGAACATCCGGATTTCTCAGCCAGTGTGTTGTGCGGCCTCCGGTTCCCATTTGTTTGTATTGGCCGGATGGTGCAGTCCGGCTCCGCCCCGGATACGGCTGCCGGAGGGGCCGGATGAAAAAATAGCGCATGTTGGAACGGAGGCCGGAGTCCGGATCCGGCCCGGATCCGGTCCGGCTCCGGTTCTGCAGAACGGACCCATGTGAACGGACGCATAGGCTTTAATTGCTATGCCGTGCGTCCGTTCCGTCCGTTCTGCAGGCGGTGCGGCTCCGGCACGGCGATTCCGGAGGGCCACCGCTAATGTGAACCGGGCCTAACAGGCTCATAATCGCATGATCATGCATTTTGTACTGTTTGCCTTGTATAGCTTTGTCCTATGTTGTATATGTTATAAAACCTTGTTACATCTGTCATCCTTTGTATCATTGTATTCTTTACCCTCCCTGGAAAGGATCTATACAAAGATGTAGGTCAGCCATCCTACTTGAATGCACACTATTTTGGCTATTGGACTGATCATCTGTTGTTCTGGAAGTGCTTTAGAAAATTAAGAAAACCCAGAGAATGCTATATGAGGAAATGCACTAGTCCAAAACCTGTCAGATTTTTACAATTTATTGTAAGTGACAGCTACATAGGAAAAAAATACATTTAGGCCTTGTTCACATTGCATTGCGCTCCCACTCTTGCCCGCACTGAACGATTATTATTTTTCTTTTCAAATCGCTCTGCTTGTTATAAGTGCTTTTATAAGCGTTTTTGTAGAGCAATTATTTAAATCACTACGTGACGTCAGTCAGGAAGTGATTACTTTGCCTCCGCGAATGAATAAATACAATGTATTTATTCATTAAAGCGCTGGGGAAATCGCTATACAAAGTGCTTTTTCAAGTGCAAATCGCCCTGAAAATGGTCCATGCAGCGCTTTTGTCAGCGGCAAGCAAATGGAACGCCACAATGAGAACTATATCATTGGACAGCATATTGTAAGCGCTTTTAGGGCGATTTGTACAAATCGCCTGCGCTTAAAAAAAATCCAAATAATGCCTCTAGTGTGAATGAGCCCTAAAAGTGTATTTTACTCTGGAACAAATGAACATTTTATACACATTTTGAATGTTTTCGCGATCTTGAACCTTTAAAGCACATCTATCACAAAAAATGGTAAAATTGAAAATATATACATTTCTTCCAAAGTAAAATTTATTACAAATTACTAATTCCCTATGTTGCTGTCACTTACAGTAAGTAGTGAAAATCTGACAGATGTGACTAGTCCATTTCCTCATGAACTTTCTCATGGTAGTGGTTACCAGTGGCAAGGTAAATAAGAATGCAGTGCGCTAGTTTGCCAGGGCTGTTCAGGGATCCGGCGTGTTAAAGGATTAACAGCTGCATAGCTTTGACCTGCATGATTTGTTTCCAAACGAATGACAACGTCAATCCCAGAATAAGATTCAGATGAATTGGGCCCCTAGGCAAGCTAGCGCTGTGTGCCCACCACTGATGGTCTCCTGGCTTTTTTTTAGTAAGATTTGAAGGGGGCTAGTGTCCACCAGGCCCCTAGACTTTCTCCAGGCCCTAAGCAACTGCCTAGAATGGATGGTCAGTTCAAAGGGGTAAACTGATTGTTGCTCCAGTTCCCTGATAGATTTCTAGGTTTCAGATCGGGTAGATGCCGACCATTTGCCTTGAGCACAGTTTGTGTTAGCAGCAGCCAGCTCCTGTTTGCTAAGTAAAGAAAGGGAATCTGTTGTAGTGCAGTTTGACTGTAATTCCTCTTCAATTGTGTTTTGTGCAGAAGGATTCGCGATCTTGGATTCTAAATCCCAAAAGTGTACCAAGATGATGTAGCATAGGGAGCCAGAGAGCATACTCAGTGTCAAGGAAGTGAAACCGGACTGGCCGGTTGTGGCTGAATAACCCTTATGCTTGTGCCAGCAGAAACTCTTTGTCCCACTAACTGGGGATGGGGCATGTGGCAAGTCTCCTCTTTCCTCCAGGCTGTCCCCTCCTCATGCTCAGCTGTAACTTCCTGCTACTTAAAGTGAACCAGAGACGAAGCACCCTCATGTATTTTACCATATACTGTATATCAGTGGGAACATTAGAGAAAACACCTACCCTGCTCTCTGCTTCATCCTTCACTGCTCAGCCTGTTTGTTATCAGACCTGATAAAATTCCAGACTGAGCATTCAGTCTGGCTTTGCTTAGGAATCATTATAGCGGAGTCTGTCTTCGCTGATGTCTTTGCAAGCCCAAGCCTGCCCCCTTGTGGCTCTGCTTTCTAGTTCTGTGTAGTACTTGCAGCATCACAGAGAGCTGTGATGAGATGGGAGGAGCTGCTAATGTAAGGACATATTGAAAAACATTTTTTTTAAATCTATATTTGTTAAGCTACATGCACACAAGGCACGGATGTCTGCAGTTGCATGGAGACAAGCAACAGTCTCCAGCAACGACAGTTGTATACAAGCGACGATTGTATACATGCGGCAACAACCTGTCTGCAACATAGCGGAAACTGTTGCTCAGCAACTTCTGTCGCAGGTTCAATGAGCTGTCGGACTCACAAGAGTTGCTAGAGACTAGCATACACACGACCGCACCGACTTGAGACTAGCGACGGTTCCTGCAACAGCTGTTGCCGGCGATTGGCCAAGTCAATCGCCTGGCGACAGTTCTGATTAGCAACAGTTCCTTGTGTGCGCCTCATATGGCCCATACTCATGGGCAACTTTTTGGCATGTCGCTAGCACACGGGAGCGTGTGCGCGACATGCCGGCGACAGCTCGTCGCCAGGTCCTCATACACACGGCGGAGGGACCTAGCAACTGATGCGGCAGAAGCTGTCGCTGTTGTCCCTCCCCCCCCGCCGGAAGCGCCGTCTATTTGCTATTATGTTGCTGTCGCTAGTCCGCATACTCACGCGGACTAGCGACAGTTGCGGTGGCGACTGTCGCCAGGCGATTGACCGCGCCAATCGCCTGGCGACATCAGCGACGGGCGACAGTTCGGGTGCGCGCCCGTGTAACGCCGCATACTCACGGGCGACCTGTCGCCGCAACACGCGCGCGCCGCATGTTGCGGCGACAATTGTAGCCCGTGAGTATGGGCCATTAGACACGGAGGACCTGTCGCCGCAACATGCGCGCGCCATGTGTTTCCAGCAACAGTTGTAGCCCGTGTGTATGGGCCATTAGTCATAAGAGGTTTTTAGAACTGGAAATTTCATTTTGCACACAGCCCACTAAATAATATGCTTTCCAGATGAACTGTGTTTTTGCATGGAGTTTTAGTAAAAAAAAACACAAAAAAACGGCACACCAGAGTGGCAAAAATACCAGGTATACAGGGAGTGCAGAATTATTAGGCAAATTAGTATTTTGACCACATCATCCTCTTTATGCATGTTGTCTTACTCCAAGCTGTATAGGCTCGAAAGCCTACTACCAATTAAGCATATTAGGTGATGTGCATCTCTGTAATGAGAAGGGGTGTGGTCTAATGACATCAACAACCTATATCAGGTGTGCATAATTATTAGGCAACTTCCTTTCCTTTGGCAAAATGGGTCAAAAGAAGGACTTGACAGGCTCAGAAAAGTCAAAAATAGTGAGATATCTTGCAAAGGGATGCAGCACTCTTAAAATTGCAAAGCTTCTGAAGCGTGATCATCAAACAATCAAGCGTTTCATTCAAAATAGTCAACAGGGTCGCAAGAAGCGTGTGGAAAAACCAAGGCGCAAAATAACTGCCCATGAACTGAGAAAAGTCAAGCGTGCAGCTGCCAAGATGCCCCTTGCCACCAGTTTGGCCATATTTCAGAGCTGCAACATCACTGGAGTGCCCAAAAGCACAAGGTGTGCAATACTCAGAGACCTGGCCAAGGTAGGAAAGGCTGAAAGACGACCACCACTGAACAAGACACACAAGCTGAAACGTCAAGACTGGGCCAAGAAATATCTCAAGACTGATTTTCTAAGGTTTTATGGACTGATGAAATGAGAGTGAGTCTTGATGGGCCAGATGGATGGGCCCGTGGCTGGATTGGTAAAGGGCAGAGAGCTCCAGTCCGACTCAGACGCCAGCAAGGTGGAGGTGGAGTACTGGTTTGGGCTGGTATCATCAAAGATGAGCTTGTGGGGCCTTTTCGGGTTGAGGATGGAGTCAAGCTCAACTTCCAGTCTTACTGCCAGTTTCTGGAAGACACCTTCTTCGAACAGTGGTACAGGAAGAAGTCTGCATCCTTAAAGAAAAACATGATTTTCATGCATGACAATGCTCCATCACACGCATCCAAGTACTCCACAGCGTGGCTGGCAAGAAAGGGTATAAAAGAAGAAAAACGAATGACATGGCCTCCTTGTTCACCTGATCTGAACCCCATTGAGAACCTGTGGTCCATCATAAAATGTGAGATTTACAAGGAGGGAAAACAGTACACCTCTCTGAACAGTGTCTGGGAGGCTGTGGTTGCTGCTGCACGCAAATGTTGATGGTGAACAGATCAAAACAATGACAGAATCCATGGATGGCAGGCTTTTGAGTGTCCTTGCAAAGAAAGGTGGCTAAATTGGTCACTGATTTGTTTTTGTTTTGTTTTTGAATGTCAGAAATGTATATTTGTGAATGTTGAGATGTTATATTGGTTTCACTGGTAAAAATAAATAATTGAAATGAGTATATATATGTTTTTTGTTAAGTTGCCCAATAATTATGCCCAGTAATAGTCACCTGCACACACAGATATCCCCCTAAAATGGCTAAAACTAAAAACAAACTAAAAACTACTTTCAAAAATATTCAGCTTTGATATTAATGAGTTTTTTGGGTTCATTGAGAACATGGTGGTTGTTCAATAATAAAATTATTCCTCAAAAATACAACTTGCCTAATAATTCTGCACTCCCTGTAGTATTTATTTTGTAAAATCTATCAGGGGATATGTTTATTTTGTGCCAAAGCATTCATCTCTGGTTTCCTTTAAAGAGAAACTTTGACCAAGAATTGAACTTCATCCCAATCAGTAGCTGATACCCCCTTTCCCATTAGAAATAATTTCCTTTTCTCAAATGGATCATTAGGGGGGGGGGGGGGGGGTATGGTTATTATTGTGGTGAAATCCCTCCCACAGTGTGATGTCAGGACCATGCTCCTGACAGTTTCCTGTCTGTGAACCTCATTGCGTTATGGGAAATAGCTGTTTACAGCTGTTTCAAACTGCCAAAAAAGCAAGCAGCATCTACTTCCACTGGCATCACCTGCCAGCAGTAAAAATGTCACCATGTGATAAATGTCAGAATGTAAATCATGCAAACACTGACTAAATCATTTATATATAATTATTGTAAAAATGAAGCACTTTTTTTATTACATTATTTTAACTGGAGTTCCTCTAGCGGTATGGACGAGCTCAGCTCGTCCATCACCGCCGATGGCTGCCGCTCAGGCCCTGCTGGGCCGATTTTGTTCAAATAAAGAGCAGCACACGCAGCCGGCACTTTGCCAGCCGCGTGTGCTGCCCGATCGCCGCCGCTCTGCGGCGATTCGCCGCGAGCAGCGGCGAAAGAGGGTCCCCCCAGCCGCCTGAGCCCAGCGTAGCCGGAACAAAAAGTTCCGGCCAGCGCTAAGGGCTGGATCGGAGGCGGCTGACGTCAGGACGTCGGCTGACGTCCATGACGTCACTCCGCTCGTCGCTATGGCGACGATCTAAACAAAACAAGGAAGGCCGCTCATTGCGGCCTTCCTTGTTTATTCTGGGCGCCGGAGGCGATCGGAAGAACGCCTCCGGAGCGCCCTCTAGTGGGCTTTCATGCAGCCAACTTTCAGTTGGCTGCATGAAATAGTTTTTTTTTAATTTAAAAAAAACCCTCCCGCAGCCGCCCTGGCGATCTTAATAGAACGCCAGGGTGGTTAAGCATTACCTGCACTCTGCATGCAGGGGTTGCGTGTGGCCGCGTATAGGTGGTAATGTGTTTGGAAGGGTGAGTGGAGTAAGGCACAGAGATTTTGTGAATAAATGTAATTACTTTTATTAAATTGCAATGTGTTTCGTGAGAGATAGAACCCTCCCTTCCTCAGGCAAATAGCAATATAGATATAGAAAGTGTTTCTGTTGCTGAAACCAGGAAAATTACCGTAAAAAAAGTGAAAGCTGAATAATTTACTGCATTCCACTATATGACAGCTATGAGCCTATTTATTAGCTGACAAAATGGCTGCCGTACTCTACCTCAGAGACACACCTGCTCCCCTACGGCCCCTATTACCCCAACTCACAACATGGCTACCTACAGTGTGTGTAGGCCAGAGGCACGCCGCGGTATCCAGGCCCGCTCTCCTGCACCGCATTCATTAAGCAAGTTTACCTACTCTATTGTGCATAGGTCTGAAGACGCTCCTGCAGCAGGGGAGAGAGAAAAAATAAGGGGAATGAAATACGGCCGGTTACTTATTTATAGCTCTTGGTTGCCGCTGAAGCCGGCTGATAGATTTTTCCTGTTTTCTAAAGGAAATGAGTACAAAAGCCAGTACATTTATTTTTGTCAGTCACAGCGTTCTCATCTGTTCTGTTTAACATGCCAGCCCCCGAAAATTATCTCTGGTGTTGTCAGGAAAATGGAAGGAGATGATATGAGGAGCGCGTGTTCATTTGTCGAGGACAATTCCTCATAAAGTATCGGCGAGAGAAGATGAAACCATTTATCAGTAGAACGAGGGCTCATCATTTGTGGGGACAGGATTGTTTTGCATTGTGATAACACGCACACACAAAAAAAACCCGCAGATTTTATTTTCTTGTGGGAACCCAAGAAAACCGGAGACATAATCAAACCACAAAAAGGCGTCCGTGATTTGTTTGTCACCGAAAGTCATTTTCTGCTTTGGTTTTGGGATGTCAAATTATACCGAGGCGTTGAGGAATGGGGGGGGGGGGGGGGGGAGGAACTTGTTACTCCAGGATTTTTTTCTTCCTTTCTTTCTTTAACGAGGTATGCTGATATCAGTGGCGCTAGACAGCAATGTGTCTATATGCTAGTTATGTAGAGAAACTACCTAGCAGAGAGGCTGCCACACGTGTGGTCACAGTATTGATTGATAACAAGCAGGTATGATCCCTTTGAGGATGTGGTTGACTTGAGTTGGTGGTCTGCAGGCCACAAATTTGATTTTGAGGGGAACATTGATCAGAACAGCAATTCATGTCGTTCTACGTGCCACAAATAGGATGCACAACCTACTTCCTCTGTGTGGGTTTGTTTTGTGCATGGTGTGTGTGGTGTGCATGTATGTTTGTCTTTAAAGGAATACTGTAGGGCACAGTTCCCCAACCCTGTCCTCAAGGCCCACCAACAGTACATGTTTTGCAGAAAACCACACACATTCACAGGTGAGGTAATTAGTGTCTCAGCAGAGCTGATTATCTACCTCTGAGGATTTCCACAAAACATGCACTGTTGGTGGGCCTTGAGGACAGGGTTGGGGAACTCTGCTAGGGGTTCAGGGGAAAATTAGTTGAACTTACCTGGGATTCTAATGGTCTCCGGCAGACATCTTGTGCCTGTGCAGCCACTCACCGATGCTCCGGCCCCGCCTCCGGTTCACGTCTGGAATTTCAGAGGAACTCCAGTGAAAATATTGTAATAAAAAAAAAGTGCTTTATTTTTACAATAATTATGTATAAATGATTTAGTCAGTGTTTGCACTGTAAAATCTTTTAAATCCCTAATTTCCATTGTGACATTTATTACATGGTGACATTTTTACTGTTGACAGGTGATGTAGCTGCTGCATGCTTTTTTGGCAGTTGGAAACAGCTGTAAACAGCTATTTCCCACAATGCAACCAGGTTCACAGACAGGAAACTGCCAGAAGTACCACGGTCCTCAGAGTTTCTTGTGGGAGGGGTTTCACCACAATATCAGTCATACAGCGCCCCCTGATGGTCTAATTGTGAAAAGGAATACATTTCTCATGTAAAAGGGGGTATCAGCTACTGATTGGGATAAAGTTCAATTCTTGGTCAGAGCTTCTTTTGAATTTCATACTTTAAAGTCTGAAAACCACTGCACCTGCGTTGCCGTGTCCTCGCTTCCCCTGATGTCACCAGGAGCGTACTGCGCAGGCTCAGTATGGTCTGTGCCTGCACAGTACGCTCCTGGTGATGTCAGCGGCAGCGAGGACACGGCAACGCAGGTGCAGTGGTTTTCAGACTTTAAAGTATGAAATTCCAGATGTGAACCGGAGGCGGGGCCGGAGCATCGTTGAGTGGCTGCTTGGGCACAGGATGTCTTCGGGGGACCGTTAGAAGCCCCAGGTTAGTTCAACTCATTTTCCCCCTCATTTTTTTTTGCCTTGTGTGTGTGTGGTATACTGGTGTGTGGTGTATGTTTGGTGTGTTGTCGTCGTATGTGGTGTGGATTGATTGTGAAGTGTGTGTGTTAGGGAAGTTGTTTGCTGTGTGTGTGTGTGTGTGTGTGTGTGTGTGTGTGTGTGTGTGTGTGTGTGTGTGGTATACTTGGTGTGTTTCCAATAATGATCATCCTACAGAAGTACTGTAGGAAACCCTGCTTATTTCACCAGGGGGAGCACAGATGGGGAGACTTGGAAGGCCAGGCAGGCGGAGGCTCCAGAAATTTTCAATCAATTTCACTATGAAATTGATTGAAAATGTATGTACTCTGTGTGGGTAGCCAACGGATCCTTCTCTGATCAGAGAGATCTATCTGATGGTCAATCTGGTGACCATCTTAGGGTGTATGGATCACCACCCGATTGTGTATATCTTTCTTGTGCTGTTAATAAAGCTGTTTACATACTAAGGCTTGGACCCAACAAGATAGCAGAATGCATCTTGTGTTATTTGGTGCCAAGACATTAGCAGACTTTTTAAGTCCATTAAGTTGATAGTTGGAGTCTCCATGGATCAGACCTGTTTTTCCAGCATCTGCAGAAATTGGAGGACCATGGAAAAATGATTCATCACACCAGAGTGCCTTCTTCCAGTGCTCTATGGTCCAGTTTTGACAGTCATGTGTCCTTTCTAGAAACTTTTGGCATTGGTCAGGGGTCAACTTGGACACTCTTCTGTGTTGTCTATGGCTACATGGTAAGCTTTAATGCACTGTGTGCCTTAACACATTTCTCCCTTGATTAACATTTACATTTTCATCAGTTTGTGCTACTCTTCTTAAAGGAACCCTGAGCAGGTGCTAAAATCAAAATTTCTACTTACCTAGGGCTTCCTCCAGCCCACCGTAGGCGTCCTCCTGTCTCCTCTCCTAGCCCCGGCTGGTGGCTCCATTGTTGTACGACTTCTGCCTGAAATCATCAGGGCTGCTTCCCACTTGGCTGATACCAGTTATTACATCGGCCGTCTACGCGTCATCATGCCGGCGTGAGAGTCCTGCGCATGCGCGGTTCTCTAATATTGAACTGCGCATGCGCAGGCCTCTCACGCCAGCCGACGTGATGACGGATATCAGCCAAGCGGGAAGCAGCCCTGACGACTTCAGGCAGAAGTCATACAATAACAGAGCTGCCAGCCAAGACCGGGAGAGGAGGACGCTGGGGGACCTCGCGGCCTACGGTGGGCTGGAGGAAGCACCAGGTAAGTGAAAATTTTGATTTTAGCACCTGCTCAGCGTCCCTTTAAAGATTGGCCAAAACAGATTAGCCTTTTCCACCCTACACGTATCAATGAGCCCTGAGTAATCATGACCCTGTTAAGTTCACAAGTAGCCCTTTCTTAGACTACTGACTACTGCATGCTCCCCACTATCCCACAAGACCTGATATTTTCAAGGTGCTCTGACCAGGTCATCTAGCCGTTATGTTGGGGAGTAGGACACGCAATTCAATAAGTGATGAGCTGAAATTTCACGGTTTTGTAATTTGAAATTTGTAATTGGAAATTTGCAATTACGACACAAAATTGTAATTTGTAATTATCAGTAAATTTGCAATTTTGTAATTCGTAATTTTATGTTGTAATTTCCCGTTAAATCATAGTTTCGTGTTTAATTTCATGTTATTTGTAATTTCTTGAAAAACAAGAAAATTACACGAAATTACGGGTAAATCGAAATCTTGATTTCTTGTTTTACATAAAAATTTGTCCCGAAACATACTCGTCGCAACTATGAAAATTTTTGATAAATTTGAAAATGTAATCAAGAAAACGATCGCAAATACAACATTTGTTTTTGACCATAATCATGTAAAATTTTACATAATTTTTCATGATTATGATTGTTCCATTACGATTGTAATCCTTATTACAAAAAATATGTGAAATTTTGTGAAATCGTTGTTAACATATTACGATTATCACCAGATTAAATTTCCCATCCGATGGACAGGTAATCTGACAGGAAGTTGCATCGTGTGTACGTGTCCAAACAGCTCCCAATCGATAGCAGGGTTGATTTTCCCATGATAACTTTGCAAAATTAAGCCTATTATCGAACAGGAGCAGATCGGACATGTCGGAAATAATAGCCCGATTCCCGGCAATTGGAGAGGAAATTGCATTGTGCATATTTAGCATTACCACTTGGGTCTTCTCAAAGTTACTCTTTCCTTTACACTTGCCTTTTTTTCTTTCTTCTAACACATCACCTTCAAAACTGACTGTTCAGTCTGCCTAAAATATCCCACCCTTGACAGGTGTCAATGTAACAAGATTATCATTATTATTCACTTCACCTGTCAATGATTTTAATATTGTGGCTGATCAGAGTCTATGAATATTCTATATCCAACTCCGTCAAACTGGAAACATTAGAGTGATGAGCAAGAAGGGAGGTCACTCTCTAGTCTTGTGAAATAATAGTCCTCCTGAACCACCAGGAAAGAAAGATATTATTGGACATGCAGGTCCAGTAAAAAAAAAAAGCCAGCCTGAAGCAATGGTGGACAATTCTGCAATAGTTTGGAACAAACCTCCCAAGATTTCCAGGTCTAGGAAAAGACTCTAGAGGTAAAGGAAAGCGGGCTTACTGGACCAACTGGAAAGCAGGAAGGAAAATTGAATATTTCTCTAAAAGTGTCCATATGCACCTCAATGGCAACCTAATCAATTATCTAATCAATTATTCTAAGATCGGCACCTCCGTTGTGGCTCTGGTCTTCTGGGTCCCACTGGGGGCGGTGGGCTGGCTAGGTCCCTCTGCGCATGCTGCGGTGCGCTCGTGTTGCCAGAGGCATGTGATGCCTGCGTGGTGATCTTCTGCGAGTGAGGGGGTGTGATCCCGGTTGTGCTGGATTGTTGAGTAGGCACCCTTTGATTGATATGACAGCTGGTCTCTGGGGGGCGGGCCACTCATGGGGTGGGGGCGGGGCCACTTGCAGCAGGGGATCGGGCCAGGCAGGGTAGAACTAATTTACCGACTTTTTTTTTTTAATTTTGTTTGTTTTTGACACCCCACACCTCCTTGAAGGTTGGGAACCTAGGAGATCTCTAGCTTAGATAATTTCACCATGGGAATTTCTTTTTTCAAACAATGATGTAAACAAAAGTCCCAAACAAGAGTGTGACAATGATGCCAGGCATAACGCAGTTCAATGGCTATTGAGTATGAAATAAAGAAGAGAAGAAAAAAAATATTCTTCTCGGTAATCAATCAGGTAGCAGCGATTGATTTACACCTTGCACCGCTTGACCTCTCTCAGATTTCAGTAGAACTCTGATCAAAATATTAATAAATACTAGTACAGCGCCACCTGGTAGGCTCATTTCCATATAAATTTATGTGACGAATAATCGTCCCACACTTAAAAGTTCTTCACCCGTTTTAGGTTCATAAATTCGAAAATTGGAAATTGATTGGAAGTTTGTCTATCGAGTTTTTTTTTTCTAATAGATCAGTGGCAACTTTAATCAAAGTGAAGAAATCTTTCGAAAATATCAACCTAGGTGCGGCAACCTAAATGCCTTCATATAGGGCCATTTGTTCCATCATTGTAGTGCCATAGTACATTGAAACTATGTAAGATTAAAAATTCCTTCCAGACTTTTTCGCCAACCGTCATCTCCATCATGGTCCACCAGTACAAAAATAGATGATGCATACAGTACTTTGCTAACCACCTGATTACACAGAACATTTCATCTGGTGGGCTGATGTCGGCCTACGTATGACTGGCTTAAGAAGCCCTGTCCACAACTAGATACATTACAAAAATAACAATAGCTGTTTCACCGGAGATCACAAACATCTTCTCACGCTTGGGAGGTTTTTAAATCTCAATCTTTTCCAGTACGTTGGCTGCAATCTGCTCAGCCAGATCCCTTTCACTTGTCCTCCTCTAAAGCACCCTGAGCACACGTCTGAATCCTAAAGAGTCAGGACAAGAGAGCGGACAACAGCGTGTTCCATACATCCAAACGTTCTGCTTGAATTAAGCCCTGAAGAGGGGGAAAAAATAACAGAAAGCAACAAAACAAGGGTTTACATCTGTGGAATCCCCCATTCTTGTACTGAGTCTTCTAAAATTGGAGCATTGTATTGATGAGACAATGCAGTAATCTGGCCAGCAGCAGGAGGGACAGTTGTCTGGAATAAAGCCTTACAACAGTGGTAATTAAAGCAAGCCTTTCTTACCCTTGTGACTGCTAATGAGACAGGAGGGTTAATTAAATTGTTGCTTTTGAGTTTATCCTTTTATGTCTTCTCCACTTGTCCTTATTAATGTTGTCTTTTGATCCCCATCTGACATCCTTGTCCTGGGACTTGCAGGGCTTTTTTTCTTCACCTTTTTAAGGATAATCTATTCACACCCCTCAAATTATTAAGAGAAGACGAATTGTAAAGACAGCAAAAACAACAAAAGCAGTAATAAAAATAGTGTGAGGTCCAGCGTAAGTTGCGTGAAAGATCTACAAACATACTTTTTGACAATAAAGCAAAAGTTGCTTTAGGTGATCCCTTCAATGGCTCGTCTGTTTTCTTTTTTTCTAAGTAATACAATTAATAGTTACAATAACTAAATCATTTTATTTCTCACTTTTGTCTTATTTCTTTTTTTTTTTTAATTTCAGTTTCCGTAAGTTGTTGGGATCATAAATACAAATAATAATACAAAGTATTACCATAAGATTACCATCATTATCTAATTGGTGTAAAACTGTAGGTCTATGATTGGTTTAGATGACAAATTAATTATTAGGTTAACACAGAAAAAGTGAAAAATGTATATAATAATAAATTATTTAAAGAGAATCTGTATTGTTAAAATCGCACAAAAGTAAACATACCAGTGCGTTAGGGGGCATCTCCTATTACCCTCTGTCACAATTTCGCCGCTCCTCGCCGCATTAAAAGTGGTTAAAAACAGTTTTAAAAAGTTTGTTTATAAACAAACAAAATGGCCACCAAAACAGGAAGTAGATTGATGTACAGTATGTCCACACATAGAAAATACATCCATACACAAGCAGGCTGTATACAGCCTTTCTTTTGAATCTCAAGAGATCATTTGTGTGTTTCTTTCCCCCTGCAGCTATCTTCCACTGAAGTGTCAGGCTGTTTCTTCCTGCAGAGTGCAGACAGCTCTGCCTGTATGTAATTCCTCTGTATGTGAAAGCCCAGCCAGCTCAGAGGAGGATTTATCCAGCTTTTAAAAGATAATAGAGAAGAGAGAAGCTGCTCTAATCTAAATAACACACAGGTAGTGTGCAGAGAGGGGCCTGGAGGGGGAGATGCATCACAGAACCACAACACTGAAGAACTTGGCAGCCTTCCAGACACAGGCCGACAAGTCTGACAAGAGAGAGATACGTTGATTTATTACAGAGATGGTGATAGTATAAAGTGCTGCAATAAGCCAGAACACATTAGAATAGCTTTTGGAACTTGTAGGATGATAAAAAACAGGATGCAATTTTTGTTACGGAGTCTCTTTAAAGCTTAAAAAAATTAGGACCAAACTGGGAAAGGGTTAAGGCTAACTACGCTAAAATAAATTATTTGATAGTAATCTTACGATTGTTTTTTTCACTATTACTGTATGTTTTGGAATATAAAACTCGCTTTTCTCCGCCAAAAGTGGGGGAAAAAGTCACTGCGTCTTATAGTCCAAACGCAGGAAGTTCCTGACTTGTGAGCGCCTGCCAATACCAACCACCAACCCGCTGCAATGTCGGGGACTCCCTGCACTGTGCCCATGCAGAGGAGCACACAGGGGGACAAACAGAGGACACGGGGGCACAAAGGGGAATAGAGGAGGACACAAGGAGGAAGGACAGAGGAGGACACAGGGAGACACAAGTGATACAAGGGGGCATGAGGTACAAAGGGGGCATAATCCACAAGATACCTCTTCACCATGGATAGACCAGGTTTAGTATATATATATATTTTTCCATTGGTTTTTGTCCTCTAAGTCTAGGTGCGTCTTATGGTCAGGAGCATCTTATAGTCCGAAAAATACGGTAATATTCTTTTTTTTTTTTTATCTGCTTAATGCACATTTTTCCCATTTCTTGGCTGCAATGCTGATGTTCTGCTTATAACACTTTGTAATTCACTAACATTTGGGTTATTTGTTTATTTATTTTTTGCATTGGCATCTAACCAAGTGGATGGTAGAAAGGTGTCGGCTCTTCATGAGAAAAAGAGAGAACACCAAGAGCCCAATATAGTGTAGTATGTACTGGTAAGGTATAATTGATAGAGTAATAATATTAATTTAATACTCACAAACCAGGGTTACCAAGTAGGCAACCACTGTCAAAGCAGGTGGGGAGATTGTCCTGACCCCACTCAGGATTAAAAAGTCGCTCTCTGTAGTTGGAGAAGGAAGGGTACAACCCTCCACCAAGGGTGGACTTGATGTAGATAATAAGATAACCGAGGCGCCAATAGGATAAAAAAACACTAAAAGAACTTAAAAACCCATCTTGGTAATAGAGGAGGCAGTGGTGGACTCACCCCCTCCAAGCAGAACACACGACTGTGGATTTTCAGTCAAAACAATTTTAGTGGATACTCCAAATAAAGTGCAACGCGTTTCACGGGATACAAACTCGCTTCATCAGGCAATAACAGATAGGAGTAAACAGCATCTGCCAGTATCATCAACACTGAGCGCTGAAATGCGTTGCACTTTATTTGGAGTATCCAATAAAATTGTTTTGACTGAAAATCCACAGTCGTGTGTTCTGCTTGGAGGGGGTGAGTCCACCACTGCCTCCTCTATTACCAAGATGGGTTTTTAAGCTCTTTTAGTGTTTTTTATCCTATTGGCGCCTCTGTTATCCTATTATCGGCTCTTCATGAGTGGTTGATGTCTTCAAGTGCCTCTCAAAAACACACTTTACATTTGCGTGCTATTTTTTAGGTATTTCGATGACCCGCTAGTGGTTATAAAATAGAGGCGTGGGGAAAATTGGGTGCCCAGGGAATAGCTGATAGTAGAATATTGGTATTTTGCCCATATTCTACTACTTTACTGTAATGGATAGCGGAGATGCTGCCGCGGAGACGGGCAGCATGGCGGCTATCTCCGCGTATCAGCCGGCGGCTTCGGCCACGCACTTACATGTTGGTGCTCTGCCTGGTCCTTCTATTGCACATAGATTGAGGGCTACACGCGCGCGCGCCAGGCGACAGGACCTTTATGCGAATAGAATGGGCAGGGCTGCCATCAGATATTTTGGGGCCCCTCACACATTATCAGGCCTGGGCCCCCCCTCCCTGGGCCACCCGCTGGTTGTTGTGCTTGCCCACTAGCCACCCCACCCCCGTGTCCAGTGCGCTGCGGTGAAAAATGTGCATGGCTCAGACACTGAAGAAAGCAGCATGCACAGCGTGATGTGGCCAAAAGTCGGCGTGACCATGGTATGTTGTGGGTGGAGCCAAATACTAGCAAAATACAGGTAGTCCCCTGTTAACAAATGAGATAGGGATTTGCAGGTCAGTTCTTATCCTTTATCTGTTCTCTTTTGTCCCCCTCTTTTCTTCATGTGCCTCTTTTGTCCCCCTCTGTCTCACCGCAGTTTGTGCCTCTTTTGTATCCCTCTGTGTGACCTCATGTTCCCGTCTCATCTCTTTTCTCGCCTCTTTTGTCCGCCTCTGTTCCCCTTGTGCCTCTTTTTTTCCCCTGTGTTACCTCTTGTCACCTTCTGTCTCAGCTCATCCCCTGCCCAAGCCAGGTATAGGTGCCCTCAGTATAGGTATTCAGGCATAGGTGCCCCCAGTATAGGTAGCCAGATATAGGTGGTGACCCAGTATAGAAAGTCCGCTGTAGTTGGCTCACTCATCTGCTCCCCACGTTCAAGTGAAGTCACTCTTCTCTTAGCGCTGGAACGCGGTGTGCTGGTTAGTGAGCCACAGGCCCGGAGCCAGCACGTGGCCCTTTCAGTGCTTAGGGGGGGCCCAGGGCCCCTAGAAGCCCGGGGCCCTTCACTGCAGTATCAGTTGTACCACCCCTGATGGCTGCCCTGAGAAGGGGAGTCAGCTGATCTGTCAGGTCAGCTGACTCCAAAAGCTATCTCGGATTGGCTGAGTGACTGGGGGGGCGCTGCGGAGCTGCTATGTATATATAGTGGTAGTCAGTTGTTCCGTGTCTGCTGTTGCAAATGCTAACGTGTGAGCGCTCAGACCTAGTCAGATCCCAAAGTGTACTAGAACCACCCAGAGCTGGGGATCCACACTTAGTCAGATTCTGTTGATAGCTTAAAGTACAAATTCATTGTATTATCTGTTATGACCTTCTGCTTCCATTGACTATTCTCCTGCTTACTGACTCTGTACCTCTGCTCATCTGATTCATGTTGCCGACCCTGCCTGAACCTGACAATGAATCAGTCTTCTGTCTTTGTACCTTATCTGTCCGTACGTTGCCTACTCTGCTTGTCTGACCTTTCTTACCTCACCTGTGGGCCTAGCCACTGGCGAGGGATCTGTGGCATTTCACCTGCTCCTCAGGTGAAGCCAAACTGCAGCACTGTCTGTAACACCTGCTCCTCAGGTGTCCCTTGGCTGCAGTGTAGTCTTAAACACCTGCTCCTCAGGTGATCAGCCTTAGCAGCACTGTCTGTAACACCTGCTCCTCAGGTGTCCACTAGTTGCAGTACAGTCTTAATCGCCTGCTCCTCAGGTGATCATCCTTGCAGCACAGTCAGTGGTTCCTGCTCCTCAGGTGTCCACTGGCTGCAGTATAGTCTTATCTCCTGCTCCTCAGGTGATCATCCTTTGCAGCACAGTCAGTGGTTCCTGCTCCTCAGGTGTCCACTGGCTGCAGTATAGTCTGAGTCACCCGCTCCTTAGGAGATCTCCTCTTACTCATTATTGTTGCACCAAACACTATCTCACATTGGTTGTCCCGTGTCTGGCTATACTAGTATTATTGGTGATTCTGCAGATCACCACATAATCAGGTATAGCATCTGTATTATTGGTGATACTGCAGATCACCAATAATCAGAAAATCTGTTTTGCTGACACCAATCGTTACATTTTACATTGGTGTTTTTCGTTAATATTGGTAAATGTTACCGATATTTTACTACAGCAAAACCTAATCCTATTTTCACACAGAACCCTCCCTCTATGATGCCTAACCTTAACCAGCCCCTGGACACCTAAACTTAACCCTCCTACGGCTTACCTTATCCTCCCCATACCTAAGGTTAACCACCAACCCTCCCCTCTGATGCCTAACCTTAAACCCCTCCTCCACACCTAACCTTAGTCACCCCCATCCCCAAAGCCTAACCTTAACCCCCCCCCACGGCTAACCTTAACAACCTCCCCGCACGCCTGACCTTAACCTCCCCCCTGCCCACCGACAATCCATCTCCTGGTGCGACCCTCTGGTTTTTTTTCCTTTTGTTCAATTGCCTATATTGGCCTGTTGCACAGGATATTGTGGTATTTTACAATATAATTCTGTCACTAACTTTTAGTAGTGCTGACCTATTGTTTATTGGTTGCATAGTCAGCATATGAGATAACGATGCGTTCAGTTACTATGTTAGGGATCAGAAGGTCAATAGATCAGCGCAGATGTGATGTTGTGCATCACGTGGGGCGAGTGGATAGATCAAAGTAATCAGCCATTGCTCAGCCAAGTTGATCCTCTGGTGGATCACTGGACAGGGGGGGGGGGGGCAGAGTCGTATCTAGAGGGGTACAGGCATGGCTCATGCCATGGGCGCCACAGCACCATGGGCGCCATGCCTGCCCCTTGTGCCTCCCCGTTACTCAGACCTCCAATCAGATTAATACGGTTAATTGGGGAACATAGCTACTTAACTATGTAGGGTGCACTTAGCTTAGTGTTAGAAAAGAGGACAAAGAGGGAGTAAGAAGACATTTCCCAGAAAGTAACTTCAGCAATACCTCGAGCTAAAATAACACAGTCAATCATAACACATGTACGTAAGAGAGGAGAAAGGATGTTGCTTTCAGAGGGGATGGGGGGCACAATTTCAGTGTTTGCCATAGGCTCCATGGGCCAGGTTTATCAAGAGTGTCTGAGACAAAATATTGGTAGTTTTTTTTAGAAATCTATGCAGAACTGTCTCAGGCATCTTAAGAAATCATTAGATAGTGCAGATTCCTTCTAAAGCTGTTGTAAAATAGGAGGAGCTAGGAAGGTGTCTCGGGCAGTGCAGTGTGTGAGGGGAATTGCTGTTGCTCAGGTAACCAGCACACCAGCTGTATTGATAGCAGCAGGCTCTGAGGAGGAATTCAGCAGGGGGGAGGAGCACATCACAAATCATGTCTAGCCAGCAGTCTGCAATTATGTCTAGCCTGCAGTTCTACATCTGTAGAACTGCTATCAAGCATTTCTTAATCTGTGCCAGTTTAGGGATGGATTTGCACTTTTCTTAGCTGTAGTGCAGCTCTAGAAATTCATGCTAAACAGCCACTATTACCTAGGATTTAAGAAGGTTCTTATTATCATGCAGAACTGTTCTCCCTGCTGTTTAGAACAGATTAAGAAGAAACAACTGTCGGTAATGCGTTGATAAATCTCCCCCAATATTACCCAGATACGCCCCTGGGTGGGGGTTGTGGACTGCTGTACACATGCCGGATTATCGGCAGTGGTGGTTATTATCGGCTGCCTCAGCCCACTTCAAACTAACATGGTTCGGGCCTTTTGAGGCAGAAGATCAACAGGGCTGCCAGGCAACTGGTATTGTTTAAATTTAAATAAATATGTCGGCCTCCATATCCCTCTCACTTCAGTTTCCCTTTAAGTATTGGTTAGTTTTATTAGTTAGGTCAGTCTTAGGCATTAGGAAGGGGGTTAATATTAATGAAGGCTGATTAGGGTTAGCCTTTGGGAAGGGAGTTTTCTTTCATAAAAATGGTTATTGTCAGAGATGAAACCAGTGTAGGAAAGACATTATTTAATAACTGATACCTGGTGCTGATTGCAAAGTTACACTGACTTGACTGTCAGTCACTAGGAAGGTGTGGTTAAATTGGGAGGGCAGCCACGCCCTCCTCCTTGGTATGTGGACCATGTCACTGCAGTGGCCATGTGACTAAAAAGGGCATGGATCTGAATAACTTGTGTGGATGGGAGTGAGAATTCATTACCATTAATTAGCTTCCCAGATACTTTTATGTTTAAAAAATTCCCAGTTAACCACTTCGCATTCAGACCTTGTTTTACCCTTATTGACCAGAGCAGTTTTGACGCGTTAGCAGTGTCCCTATTTAATCACCAATAACTTCATTTGTACTCGTGCCACATAAATGATCTATATATCTTTTTTTTCAAGACAAACTAAGCTTTCATTGGGGGGTATTTGGTCCCAAGTAAAATGCTCCTCTCTATGCATGTTAATGGGAAAAAGGGGGGAAAAATTAAAAAAATTTACTATTTCTCAATTTTGACCAATTTCTGTTTAAAAATTAAAAGTGCGATTGACATAAAAACTGTGCCACCAGTTAGTCGCCCCAGTATAGATATCCAGATGTGTCCCCAGTATCACCCCACCCCCCCCCCCCAGTATAGCCAGATGTGTCCCCAATATCAGCCCCCCAGCATAGCCAGATGAGTGCCCTGTGTTTGCCACCCCCAGAATAGATTGACAGATGCACCCCCAGGAATAGTGCCCCTCTTTATAGCCAGATGTGTCCCCAGATCAGGATTACCCCCATTATGGCCAGATGTACCCCCAGGATTAGCGCTGCCCCCCCCCATTATAGCCAAATGTGCCCCCAGTTTTAAGGTATGTCCCCCCCCCCAGGTGCCCAGATGCGCAAAATTTGTAAACACCCCCCCCTCCCCTTGGTTACTTATATGTCCCCCAGTAAACATGTATGCCCCCCTTTGCATATCCCCCTCCCCCCAAGAATCTATAGCCAGATGTCCCCCCCCCCCCCCATCAGGCAGCCCCCTCCATGCAGAGATAGTTTAAAAAAATGCACAAGCAAGCAGCCACACTCACCTACCTCGGTCCTGCGACTATCCTGAAGCCTGATCCTCCGATCACCGCTCTGCAGTCAGCCGCATATTGCCGGTAACCCGGGTCCCGGCACGATGACGTCATCAAGCCGGGACCCGGGTTACCGGCAATATGCGGCTGACTTCAGCGCGGTGATTGGAGGATCAGGCTTCAGGATCGTTGCAGGAACGAGGTAGGCGAGTGTGGCTGCTTGCTTGTGCATTTTTATTAACTATTTGTGCGCCGAGGGGGACAGATGAAGGATCGCTGCAGTTCACTACTGCAGCGATCATTCATGGGAGGGGGGTGGACTAATTGGCCAAAAGGGAACATGTTCCCTTCCACCAATTAGTATTGCAGCTGACAGTGCCGGAGGGTGCACTCTAAAGAGCACCCGACCGTGCACAGCAGGGCTGCAGCCAGGTCAGTATATCTACGTCGCTGTGGCTTGGAGGGTGCCACACCTGACGTAGATATACTGTAGTGGAGGGGAAAGTGGTTAATATTCGTATCTGAACTGTGGTTCCAAGTGCATTTTTCTATATCGCCAACCGGAATGATTGGTTGGCGATTATAGAATATCTTGTCTTGCTTGTAAGGTGGCTCACCCAGCCTTGAAAAGGCAAGGCAACACTGTAAGCCACTGATGCTCTTATGCATTGTGTAGTGCTTTTAGTGTAACAAGATTACAGGAGTGGAAAGCAGCATGATGACCTGCAATCTTACTCTCCAATCAGCTGGATAGTGGGAGGAGCTTGGCAACTTTGACCCTTAAATGCTGCTCATCTGCAGAGAATAGAAGGTTGCAGAAACAGTGGGACATATTTATGAAAGGTGCAAAATTGGAGCAAAATGCATAAAAAATTGGTTGAAATCAAAGTTTTTGATTGGCTGTTCTGACCAACAGGTTCACGTTTGCACTGGCTTTGATAACTGTTTATCCTGTGCCACAGGTGGTTATACATACAGTGGCATAGCTAAAGAGCCATAAGCTTCAGTGCCAATTTAACACTACTTGCCCACCAAATCCCAAGAAAAAAAGATGTCTGGGTCTTCACCTGGATTTCAAGCAATAGTAGCTATATTTATTGTACCATAGTTCCATATTATTATTGGACGATACTTAGCATTTGCTTTATGTGGTAACACTTGAAAAAGGCCTGCTGGCCGAAACGTGTGTATTTTTGAACTATGGCACAATAAATATAGCTAATATTGCTTGAAATTCAGGTGGAGACCCAGTCCTCCTTTTTTCTTGTGGACTGCTTCACCTTTGGTGGATCCGGTTGTGGACTGGTTGACTCCCTGGTGTGAGAATTTACAGCAGTGTGAGCTGGTGGACAGCTTTTTCTACTAGGTATGCCCTCCACATCCCCCTAGCACTGTATTGCAGGATACAGACCACCAAGATCAACTTTCCAAGGACAGAAGTCCATGTGAGAGAGGTG
Organism: Hyperolius riggenbachi; assembly: GCF_040937935.1. Lineage (NCBI taxonomy): Eukaryota > Metazoa > Chordata > Amphibia > Anura > Hyperoliidae > Hyperolius > Hyperolius riggenbachi. The sequence continues at coordinate 273,642,443 of NC_090653.1, forward strand.
TAAGCAATGGAAAAGGAATGGTTTGTTAAAGTGGAACTAAACTCAGAACCACATCTCTGCTGTAAAAGATTATACCCAGCATGATGACCTTTATGGAAAAAAAAAAAAATTTGTTCATTACAATTTATGGAAATCAAAAAAAAAACATGACTTTTACTAGCTTTCACTTTTGCAGGGAGCACTGAAAGGGTTAAGCTTCAGTGTTTACTGTATGCCAGAACTGCATTGGCAGAGCTCTCCTGCAGTCTATTCACAGTTGCTCATTAGGCACTTTAATCTTTGAAGCACAGGACACAGAGAAGTGAATTTTTCCGCAACTATATGTGTAATAAATACTTTTCATTGTGTGTTGTGCAAGAGTTCTGGTCCGCTTTATTGATCACCACTATTGAAAAAACCCATGTAGAAGGGATTATTATCACTACGACACCAGTAAATAGCAAATTCAGTGACTGGAGGAAAGCCCCATGAGGGGCCAGGTCTAGGGGCCTGATACAGTTACAACCTCTGTCTCCCTTATTGATACACCGCTGTATGCAGGCTCTTCTGTGTTGCTGGATTCTCTGAATCACTGGTTTGGCTGGACAGAATTACAAAGCAGGTAGACCATTTTCTACATACCGTATTTCACCTACTTATTCAGCCGTGCGCCTGGATTTCGGCTTAAACAAATCTCGTACGCAGAGATTACACCAATGGCAATGAATAATCTCCTTTTTCAATTATTTTTTGTTATATGCCTTTTGATTCCTGTACATATTTTCTTTCTCCTGCACGACTGTCCTTTTTTTATTCTCTCTCTGTCTCCTATGCCCGTGACGAGTGTTTATTACAGAGTTATAATAGGTTTTCCTAGGAATAAGCTTCTACAAATCATGTAGACTGAACAAAAGGATGATAAGAGAGATTTGAAACTCATCTCGCTGTATTGTTGTGTAGACTCCAATGGCGTCCCACTAATGCCTCCTCCCCACTCCCGGGACTTGTGTCTGGATGATGTCGCTAGCTTTCGCCTGATGCTTGATGGTATTTAGAGATCCCGGGTCATGGCGGACTATTAAACTGCAATATTTATATCGTAACGTGTCACCGTGAAGAACCTTGAATGTCAGGAACGCAATAAAGATGATGCTCTGCCAACAAACAGGCAGACCCGGCCTAGCATCAAGGCTTTGGTGAATCACCCTTTTATTGTGCGTCTCTAACCCCTGACCATCGTCTTTGAACAACAATAACTTTACTTGGATCGTGCGGCTTGACGTGCAGTCGGCGCTTGGAATTAAGACGGTAGGGAGGATCTAATTAGACTACTACTGGCGGCTCAAGACTGAAATAAACTGAAATTAGGTCAAGAAAATTAATATCTAGGCACGCTGACCTTGTTTTTTTTTTATCTATATATTTTAGCTCGTGTTGTGGTACCTTCTTGAATAAATTTATATTCCTGCGGTAGTTTGCCGGCTCTTATTAATTCCTGAATATATAAAAGATATCCTTGTGAGTTTCATTGTGCATCTGTGTGAGGAATATTCTAACAGTCTGGGAAAAGATCTTCTGTGCAATGCTACTCAAAACATGAGGGCAATGTTATGACGGCACTCCTGAACCACCTATGAGCACAAGAGAATGCCATTTAGCATCATCATAGCACCCTAAGGCATGGGTTTCGGACAATTTTGTGTCCAAATTCTATCAAGAAGTTTCGTTGGCCAAACATCCCTTTTCATGTTTCTGTAAAAATATTGATTTATAGTTCAAAAGACCTGAGGGCTGACTTTGGAGTAGGGCCCTCCTATGCTCTACTGCCCTCTAGCACCCTCTGTTGCTGTGTAGTGCTTAGGCTCTGTTCACACTTACGCCATTGCGTTACACAAAATCGGCGCATATTGACACAGAAGCAATGTTAGCCCTTTGGGGCTATCAGATTGCTCACGGTGCGGAGCGATGTCATGGCATGCATCTGAGCAAAGCAAGAGATACTTTTGCAATACAGCATAACGCGCTGGCAGTGAGGTTCGCTTACATGGTAATCTAAGCCTTTGTATGGTCGTACCGCACCGTTAAAGGATACCCCAACTGACATGTGACATAATGAGATAGACATGTGTATGTACAGTGCCTAGCACACAAATAACTATGCTGTGTTCCTTTTTTTTCTTTCTCTGCCTGAAAGAGTTAAATATTAGGTATGGAAGTGGCTGACTCAGTCCTGACTCAGACAGGAAGTGACTACAGTATGACCCCCACTGATAAGAAATGCCAACTATAAAACACTTTCCTAGCAGAAAATGGCTTCTGAGAGCAGGAAAGAGATTAAAAAAAGGGAATTTCTTATCAGTGAGGGTCATACTGTAGTCACTTCCTGTCTGAGTCAGGACTGAGTCAGCCACTTCCATACCTAATATTTAACTCTTTCAGGCAGAGAAAGAAAAAGAGGAACACAGCCTAGTTATTTGTGTGCTAGGCACTGTACATACACATGTCTATCTCATTATCTCACATGTCAGTTGAGGTATCCTTTAAGGAGCAATGCCACTTTTTGTAACCCTTACGGTGCGATTGTATATTTCCGGTCTGGTCCAGTCCTGTCAGTTTTTTGTATGTGTTTTCTATGAGTGTGTTCCCACATAAAAGGTGTTCATTTCTGGTCCAGTCAGGTAAAACTGATAGAAAACTGATGCAAAACTGACATCGCAGTACAGTACTGGACAGGAAATGTGCAGATGTATGTGTGAACCAGGCCTTAAAATATATTTATTGGGCACAAATGATGACCCGTTTCTCGTGCCTTACCTGCTGCTTCAGGTCAATATAACCGTGTATTTTCGTAGAAACACCATGGACTCATACTGACCTGAAGAAGCTGGTAAGGCCTGTGAAACGCGTTGTCATTTGTGCCCAGTAAATATCATATGAAATCCATTCCTCACCTGAAGGAAGACCAATTATTGTTTCAAACACCCCTTAGTAGAGACTTATGCAGCTTGCGGCGCCTCCTCCCACCCATTATACAGGGTGGGCCATTTATATGGATACACCTTAATAAAATGGGAATGGTTGGTGATATTAACTTCCTGTTTGTGGCACATTAGTATATGTGAGGAGGGGAAACTTTTCAAGATGGGTGGTGACCATGGTGGCCATTTTTAAGTCGGCCATTTTGAATCCAAATTTTGTTTTTTTCAGTAGAAAGAGGGCCATGTGATACATCAAACTTATTGGGAATTTCACAAGAAAAACAATTGTGTGCCTGGTTTTAACGCAACTTTATTCTTTCATGAGTCATTTACAAGTTTCTGACCACTTATAAAATGTGTTCAATGTGCTGCCCATTGTGTTGGATTGTCACTCTTCACACACTGATAGAAACACCGCAGGAGAAATGCTAGCACAGGCTTCCTGTGACGGTTTAGTGCCACAACTCAGATGTCTGATTATTGGTGATCTGCGGAATCACCAACAATGCAGATGCTATACCCGATTATGTGTGATCCACAGAATCACCAATAATACCAGTATAGCAAGACCAAGAGCAGAGTGCGTAGTGTTTGGTGCAACTGAAACTTTAATGGTTTACAGGACCTTACCAGAGGAATTGGTAAGGAACAATCTGGATACAAACAAGACAGATTAGACAAAAGGCTCCCCAGTGGGGCTGGGAAGGATACAGATAGAGAATACAGAGGTAGTATAGCTGGTCTCTGCCAGCGGTGCCGGCGAGAGACAAGAACCAATCAGACAGATAATAACAGACATTCACCAGATAGCAGACTAGTCCTATCAGAGGAGCTGGCAAAGAGCTAGCTTAACTGGCAGCAAGAAGCTAACCCAGGCCTTTCCAGTGGAACTGGAAAGGTTACACAAGCGACTTAGACCGCTTCCAGAGGAGCTGAGAAGGTACCATCTTCTAGTTGCTGAACCTCTGCTTGATTACTGATTACTCTCTTGTCTCACGATTCTGTACCAATACTTGCCTCCCTGTTGCCGAACCTTGCCTGTCAGACCACCGTACTCACCAGTGGGCCCTCACCACTGGTGAGGTGATAACTTCACCAGCTCCTCTGGTGAAGTTATTCATTAATGCAGTACTATTTGTATCTCCTGCTCCTAGGCTGCAGTACAGCCTGTATCACCTGCTAGTGCAGTACTGTTGTATCTCCTGTTCCTAGGCTGCAGTGCAGTCTGAATCACCCGATCCTCAGACAGGCGGAAGCACAGGACCAGAAAGCAGGATCAGAGTCAGAGTAGTTAGCTAAGAGTCATACACAGAAATCCATACAATACAATATCCTAGTCTAGGTGTGAAATCCTTGGCATCAACACCTGGGGACTAGTCTAACAGATAACAGAAGCAATATAGCAATATCCTAGTCTAGGTGTGAAATCCTTAGCATCACACCTGGGATCTAGTCTAAGGTCTGAGCGCTGACACACAAGCATTCACGACAACAGACACCGCCAGACTAAAGCCCGAAGGCTTAAGAAGCAGAGGAGACCTCACTGGCACGCCCCCTGCTGCAGCCAATCCGGGGCGCCGTGAGTCTCCTCCGCTGTCAGCTGACCAGCCGGTCAGCTGACGAGCCCTCTCCTTGGATAAAGGTCCTGTTTATGCCCGCGCCCGCGCGAGACAGCGACCATGCAGGAAAAAGGTAGTTCCGTCCCCGGCGTCTTAGACGCCGGAGGGACGGACAGGGGCCTAAAGGCAGCCGCGGTGGCAATGCAGTCCGCCGCGGCTGCGCTTATTACACTTCCAGTATCCATAGTTTCAGATGCTGCACAGCTCGTATCTTCACAGCATAGACAATTGCTGGTCACCACCAATCTTGAAAAGTTTCCCCCCCTCACATATACTAATGTGCCACAAGCAGGAAGTTAATATCACCAACCATTCCCATTTTATTAAGGTGTATCAATATAAATGGCCCACCCTGTAGTATCTGTGCCCCATGATTTTAGCCAGTGGTTGGTTATTTTGTTTGGAAGGTAAGCGACCACTTCATAGAGAAGAATACAGATCCATCCACAGGCTTTCGATTGGGGTTGCTCTTAGCTACCCACCTTTTTATTAGTAGAAAGGGTTTTGATCCTTGATTATTAGCCGTAACCTCCAAGTATCTGTGGGATGAGAGTGACCAGACGCCCATTGGGGCAGTAACGTTGGACAATGGGGTAAATGATACGTGTGTAAGTGTAATACTCACAAGGGTGGTTTGCAAAACTTGCAACCACCGTCTAAGCCTGTGGAAACAAACCCGTCCCTGCTTGGTATCCAAGGTCTGTTGATGCAGTTGCTGCTTGGTCATTCTCCTTGGTTAGTGGCGAGGACTTCAATAAGTCCTCATGACTAAAAACCCCTTGGGATAAGGACTATGGTAAAAACACTGGTGGAGGGGCCCTTGCTGATACTGTATTTTACTACAGATAATTGTATAGATGAGAAGTGTAATATCTTACCTTCGCATAAGGACAAACTATTGCAATTTTAGGCGCTCACACTCATGACTGAAAACTTCTCAGGTGCTTGTATTTACCTGAAGAAGCGGGCCAAGACCCGTGAAACGCATTGTCTATTGTGCATTAATAAATATACCTTTTCCATTAACCTTGGTTTGTCCTTCTGAGAAGGTAAGATATTACACTTCTGATCTATACAATTATCTACTGTAGTATTTCACCAAGGGCACCTCCACCAGCGTTTTTACACCTTTGTATGTATCATTTTTGTTGCTCCTTATCCCGATGTCCTTAAATACTAGACCATATAAGCACTCCTGGTTTTCTGTTTGTTTTTTCACTTTCCGGTTCTGGAGTTTGTCTACGGAGAGCCCCTCACCCGACAAATTGACACATCTTTTTTTATGTCTGTACTAACCAATCAGAGTTTAGTTGTCATTTTTTTTTAGTACAGAGAAGAAAATAAAAATGGTTTGACAGGAGACACCAGCAGGCAGATCCCGTCCCGATATCAGCCTCACCTCACTCGGCCAATTTCTTTAATCAGAGGTGACCTGCTATTTCTAATGAGATGCTGGGCAGATAATTAAAGATCTTTTTGCTAGAAGCCACTTCATTCCTGGAATGTGAAGAGGTCCCGCGTGTGCCCAGACTAATATTTAATAACATCCGATAAGTTTGGGGATTTTTCCTTTTTATTATTTCAACAGAAGAAAATAGAAATTTAATGAAAGTAACTCCTCGAAAATGGCGTAAAAGCTTAATTACTTTTAAGGTTTAATGTCTATGCTTGCGATGGTTCTTCTTATAACAGACCACAAAGAAGAAAATCATCCATACCTATAACTTGCACTGGTGAATGGCAGATATACCCAAAAAAATATTTTGTTTGTAGCCTGGCTTAAATCAGTCTGGGCACAGTTATTATGTATTTAATCAAAATTATTTTCAATTAATCGGCATGAAAATGGTTTGTTAAAAAAAAAAAAAAAAAAAGACAAACTAGTTTTTCAAAAGAAAAAAAATAATATATGGACTACTGCGCTAGTTCATAGATACTCAGAGACTCCTGCTTACATCTCTTTAATCACAAGAAAGGGGAAGATTTAAAGGGAACCTTAAGGGTAGGAACACACTAGGCAGAATCGCATATGCATTATCCATTGCACATAGCGCAAAACGCATATAATAATAATTAGGATTCAAACATTTGTATAGCACTTTTCTCCTGTCGGACTCAAAGCGCTCAAAAGCTGCAGCCACTAAGGACGCGCCCAGGAGGCCACCCTGCTGTGTTAGGGAGTCTTGCCTTGAACTCCTTACTGAATAGGTACTGACCCTAGCCAGGATTTGAACCCTGGTCTCCCATGTCAAAGGCGGAGCCCTTAAAGGGAACCAGAGATGAACCTAGACGGGAAAATGAAAAAGCTTTTATACATACCTGGGGCTTCCTCCAGCCCCAAACGCTCTGATCGATCCCACGCCGCCGTCCTCCGCTGCCTGCAGCTACGAGAACCGGCTCCCGTCACTGACGTCATCGGAGCCAGCTACGCAGGAGAAGTGTGCCCTCTACGTATCTCTCCAGCGGCTGCTGCAGAGATACGCAAACAGCGCACTTCCCTTACGCTTAGACTGGCTCCGACTGACGGAACAGCGGGGAGCCGGTTCTCGTAGTTGTGGGCAGAGGAGGATGGCGGCGTTTGAGCTTTTTGCTGTTCATCTATGGTTCCCTTTAACAAGTATATATGTGATTCTGCCTAGAGTGTTCCTGCCCTGAGTGAAAACATAATTTCCCATTTACTTACCTGGGGCTTCTTCCAGCCCCCTGAAGTCCTCCTGGCCACCTCGCTGTAATCCTGCACTCCGCCATTTTTCCGCTGTCCCCCTTTGTATGCCAGGCCACTGCGCATGCGTGTTTGTCTCCTCTTTTGCTCTCCCATAGCCGGGAGCGTTCTGCCCATGCGCGGTAGCAATTTTTGCTTTCTGCGTAAGCGCAGAGAGCTCCCAACGATGGTCAGTATTTTATTTGCTGCCAATGGGCTCTATTTACAAAACTTCTCATAAATTACTTATCACCTAATTTATAAAAATAACCTTTCAGCACATTTACAAGCAAAATAATCATTTAAATTAAGTTGTTCCTGATTAACTTCATTTCAGTATTAATGTATTACCTTAATTATATTATATTTTTGCTCTTTAGGAGCTTAATATTGTAACATAGAGAAGGTGAAAACAGAGGAAAACCGGTGAAAAGCTTTGTGAATCATACCCATTGTCATCCTTATAATTCAATTGTATCTTAATATGTATGGCTCACATTACATGTTTGTCCATCTATTTATCTTTGTCACTATATGTTGTAGTGTTTATACCTTTTCTGGTCCACTGCATTACTATGTGAGGTATACTGGTCCACTGCATTACTATGTGAGGTATACTGGTCCACTGCATTACTATGTGAGGTATACTGGTCCACTGCATTACTATGTGAGGTATACTGGTCCACTGCATTACTATGTGAGGTATATTGGTCCACTGCATTACTATGTGAGGTATACTGGTCCACTGCATTACTATGTGAGGTATACTGGTCCACTGCATTACTATGTGAGGTATACTGGTCCACTGCATTACTATGTGAGGTATACTGGTCCACTGCATTACTGTGTGAGGTATACTGGTCCACTGCATTACTGTGTGAGGCATACTGGTCCACCGCATTACTATGTGAGGTACATTGGTCCACTGCATTACTATGTGAGGTATACTGGTCCACTGCATTACTATGTGAGGTATACTGGTCCACTGCATTACTATGTGAGGTATACTGGTCCACTGCATTACTATGTGAGGTATACTGGTCCACTGCATTACTATGTGAGGTATACTGGTCCACTGCATTACTATGTGAGGTATACTGGTCCACTGCATTACTATGTGAGGTATACTGGTCCACTGCATTACTATGTGAGGTTTACTGGTCCACTGCATTACTATGTAAGGTATACTGGTCCACTGCATTACTATGTGAGGTATACTGGTCCACTGCATTACTATGTGAGGTATACTGGTCCACTGCATTACTATGTGAGGTTTACTGGTCCACTGCATTACTATGTAAGGTATACTGGTCCACTGCATTACTATGTGAGGTATACTGGTCCACTGCATTACTATGTGAGGTATATTGGTCCACTGCATTACTATGTGAGGTATACTGGTCCACTGCATTACTATGTGAGGTATACTGGTCCACTGCATTACTATGTGAGGTATACTGGTCCACTGCATTACTATGTGAGGTATACTGGTCCACTGCATTACTGTGTGAGGTATACTGGTCCACTGCATTACTGTGTGAGGCATACTGGTCCACCGCATTACTATGTGAGGTACATTGGTCCACTGCATTACTATGTGAGGTATACTGGTCCACTGCATTACTATGTGAGGTATACTGGTCCACTGCATTACTATGTGAGGTATACTGGTCCACTGCATTACTATGTGAGGTATACTGGTCCACTGCATTACTATGTGAGGTATACTGGTCCACTGCATTACTATGTGAGGTATACTGGTCCACTGCATTACTATGTGAGGTATACTGGTCCACTGCATTACTATGTGAGGTTTACTGGTCCACTGCATTACTATGTAAGGTATACTGGTCCACTGCATTACTATGTGAGGTATACTGGTCCACTGCATTACTATGTGAGGTATACTGGTCCACTGCATTACTATGTGAGGTTTACTGGTCCACTGCATTACTATGTAAGGTATACTGGTCCACTGCATTACTATGTGAGGTATACTGGTCCACTGCATTACTATGTAAGGTATACTGGTCCACTGCATTACTATGTAAGGTATACTGGTCCACTGCATTACTGTGTGAGGTATACTGGTCCACTGCATTACTATGTGAGGTATACTGGTCCACCGCATTACTATGTGAGGTATATTGGTCCACTGCACTACTATGCGAGGTATACTGGTCCACTGCATTACTATGTGAGGTATACTGGTCCACTGCATTACTATGTGAGGTATACTGGTCCACTGCATTACTGTGTGAGGTATACTGGTCCACTGCATTACTGTGTGAGGTATACTGGTCCACCGCATTACTATGTGATGTACATTGGTCCACCGCATTACTGTGTGAGGTATACTGGTCCACTGCATTACTGTGTGAGGTATTACTGAAGTCGTTATGGCAAACTCTATACCTGCATTTAAAGGGGGCTTAGATGCTTTCCTTGCGTTGAAAGACATCCATGCCTACAATTGCTAGGTAATGCCTAATGATGTTGATCCAGGGATTTTATCTGATTGCCATCTGGAGTCGGGAAGGAATTTTTCCCCTTTAGGGGCTAATTTGACCATGCCTTGTAAGGGTTTTTTCGCCTTCCTCTGGATCAACAGGGATATGTGAGGGAGCAGGCTGGTGTTGTACTTTATACTGGTTGAACTCGATGGACGTATGTCTTTTTTCAACCAAAATAACTATGTAACTATGTATACTGGTCCACTGCATTACTGTGTGAGGTATACTGGTCCACCGCATTACTATGTGAGGTACATTGGTCCACCGCATTACTATGTGAGGTACATTGGTCCACTGCATTACTATGTGAGGTATACTGGTCCACTGCATTACTATGTGAGGTATACTGGTCCACTGCATTACTATGTGAGGTATACTGGTCCACTGCATTACTATGGGAGTTATACTGGCCCACTGCATTACTATGTGAGGTATATTGGTTCACTGCATTACTGTGTGAGTTATACTGGTCCACTGCATTACTATGTGAGGTATACTGGTCCACTGCATTACTGTGTGAGGTATACTGGTCCACTGCATTACTATGTGAGGCATACTGGTCCACTGCATTACTGTGTGAGGTATACTGGTCCACTGCATTACTATGTGAGATATACTGGTCCACTACATTACTGTGTGAGGTATACTGGTCCACTGCATTACTGTGTGAGGCATACTCGTCCACTGCATTACTATGTGAGTTATACTGGTCCACTCCATTACTATGGGAGTTCTACTGGTCCACTGCATTACTGTCTGAGGTATACTGGTCCACTGCATTACTAAGTGAGTTATACTGGTCCTCTCCATTATTATGTGAGTTATACTGGTCCCTTGCATTACTGTGTGAGGTATACTGGTCCACTGCATTACTATTATTATTATTATTATTATTATTATTTAGTATTTATATAGCGGCGACCTATTACGCAGCGCTGTACAGTGTGTGTGTATATATGTGTATATATGTATATTTATATCTTTATCTTGTCACTAACTGTCCCTCAAAGGAGCTCACAATCTAATCCCTACCATTGCCATATGTCTATATTATGTAGTGTAAGTACTGAAGTCTAGGGCCAATTTTAGTGGGAGCCAATTAACTTATCTGTATGTTTTTGGAATGTGGGAGGAAACCAGAGTGCCTGGAGGAAACCCACGTAGACACGGAGAGAACATACAAACTCTTTGCAGATAGTGCCCTGGCTGGGATTCTAACCAGGGACCCAGCGCTGCAAGGCGAGAGAGCTAACCACTACGCCACCGTGCTGCCCATTGAGGTATACGGGTTCACTGCATTACTATGTAAGGTATACTGGTCCACTGCATTACTATGTGAGGTATACTGGGCCACTGCATTACTGTGTGAGGTATACTGGTCCACTGCATTACTGTGTGAGGTATACTGGTCCACTGCATTACTATGTGAGGTATACTGGTCCATTGCATTACTGTGTGAGGTATACTGGTCCACTGCATTACTATGTGAGGTATACTGGTCCACTGCATTACTGTGTGAGGTATACTGGGCCACTGCATTACTGTGTGAGGTATACTGGTCCATTGCATTACTGTGTGAGGTATACTGGTCCACTGCATTACTATGTGAGGTATACTGGTCCACTCCATTACTATGTGAGGTATACTGGGCCACTGCATTACTGTGTGAGGTATACTGGTCCACTGCATTACTATGTAAGGTATACTGGTCCACTGCATTACTATGTGAGGTATACTGGGCCACTGCATTACTGTGTGAGGTATACTGGTCCACTGCATTACTGTGTGAGGTATACTGGTCCATTGCATTACTGTGTGAGGTATACTGGTCCACTGCATTACTATGTAAGGTATACTGGTCCACTGCATTACTATGTGAGGTATACTGGGCCACTGCATTACTGTGTGAGGTATACTGGTCCACTGCATTACTGTGTGAGGTATACTGGTCCATTGCATTACTGTGTGAGGTATACTGGTCCGCTGCATTACTATGTGAGGTATACTGGGCCACTGCATTACTATGTGAGGTATACTGGTCCACTGCATTACTATGTGAGGTATACTGGTCCATTGCATTACTGTGTGAGGTATACTGGTCCACTGCATTACTATGTGAGGTATACTGGTCCACTGCATTACTATGTGAGGTATACTGGGCCACTGCATTACTGTGTGAGGTATATTGGTCCACTGCATTACTATGTGAGGTATACTGGTCCACTGCATTACTGTGTGAGGTATACTGGTCCATTGCATTACTGTGTGAGGTATACTGGTCCACTGCATTACTATGTGAGGTATACTGGTCCACTGCATTACTATGTGAGGTATACTGGTCCACTCCATTACTATGTGAGGTATACTGGGCCACTGCATTACTATGTGAGGTATACTGGTCCACTGCATTACTGTGTGAGGTATACTGGTCCACTCCATTACTATGTGAGGTATACTGGGCCACTGCATTACTATGTGAGGTATACTGGTCCACTCCATTACTATGTGAGGTATACTGGGCCACTGCATTACTATGTGAGGTATACTGGTCCACTCCATTACTATGTGCGTTATACTAGTCCACTGCATTACTATGTGAGGTATACTGGTCCACTCCATTACTATGTGAGGTATACTGGTCCACTCCATTACTATGTGCGTTATACTGGTCCACTGCATTACTATGTGAGGTATACTGGTCCACTCCATTACTATGTGAGGCATACTGGACCACTGCATTACTGTGTGAGGTATACTGGTCCACTGCATTACTATGTGAGGTATACTGGTCCACTCCATTACTATGTGAGGCATACTGGACCACTGCATTACTATGTGCGTTATACTGGTCCACTGCATTACTATGTGAGGTATACTGGTCCACTCCATTACTATGTGAGGCATACTGGACCACTGCATTACTATGTGAGGTATACTGGTCCACTGCATTACTATGTGAGGTATACTGGTCCACTGCATTACTATGTGAGGTATACTGGTCCACTGCATTACTATGTGAGGCATACTGGTCCACTCCATTACTATGTGAGGCATACTGGACCACTGCATTACTATGTGAGGCATACTGGACCACTGCATTACTATGTGAGGCATACTGGACCACTGCATTACTATGTGAGGTATACTGGTCCACTCCATTACTATGTGAGGTAAACTGGTCCACTGCATTACTACAGTATGTGAGGTATACTGGTTCACTCCATTACTATGTGAGTCATTGGACTCCATGTAAGAGGAGGCGTTACCATTGGAAAAGATTTGGAACAAGTGGTCAGATAAATGACAAGCAAGCTAAGAGAAAAACAGTGTGACGAGTATTGATAGAGTGCAGATCTAAAGTAGAAGAGGATGATCAACAGTGTCAAAAGCAGAGGAACGTACAAGGAAGAGGAGAGAAGTTATGACTTGTGACTTGGCTATGAGGAGGTCATTGGCCTTGGTGAGAATCCTTTCAGCTAAAGTGTGTTGGTTAAAAGCCAGATTGAAGAGGGTCGAGAATGAATTTGACAATGAGATGCTGTCATTTCACCTCCATTACGTACAATATAAGCTATAATTCTTAAACTATAATTATAGTAATCTAGCTGCTGTGTGTTTCTGATCACTGCTTGAAAAAACTGTACTTCTAAACTGTCCCTGCTGCTTCTGAAATGTTTCCTCCCTTCTCTCTTGTCAATTGTCTCTCGTCAGACCTTAGCATACCTGTTCTGCCATCTGGATCCTATCAACAAAAACTGATGAGATATTTCTGTTAGTACTGGTAGTGTGACATTCCAGTATCTTAGAACAGAGCTAAACTCAGTAACCACAATCATTTTGCATTATTAATAGGGATTCATTTTAAGCCATTTTAATCATACTTAAGTAAAAGTACACTAGCACTTTAAATTGTAATCTCCGCAAGGATCGTTGACGGATGCTAATGGTTTACTTTTCTCTAATCTCTCGTTCTGTATGACAAGAGGATAATAATTCTCTTGGTGATATTTATGCCATACTACACTAAATAGTTATGCAAATGCTAAGTAGGTTACAGACAGGTACAAAGTGCAGGTTAATGAGGTAGAATGCATATACTATCTTGTCCTATTTAACCGATCTTCCTAGTAGCTTTATGTCTGGCAGGCCCGAGTCCCGAAGCATGCAATGTCACTTTGGAATGCAGTATGTATGGTGGTGCGTACATTTTCTTGGCTATCATCAAAGCTTAAAGAGGAACTCTAATCAAACTGTAAACAGGAAATGTACCCATAAAATAATAGGTGTAAATAGATCCCTATGGGCCCCCCAACAAAACGCAAAACTGAGCTAGCTGGGTCCCCTGCAAAACACTCAACACCCCTCCTCTCCCCTCCCTCCCCGGATCACAATGTTGGAATTGTATATCACAGCTTGGAAGAGAGCAGGTGGTGATAAGCAAAGTCAGTACAGTATCACTCTATGTTCCTTTTCTGTTCCTTTGATTTTTCTGAGGTTATTACACATGCAAGTGGATCCAGCTAGTATTCACAAGGCTGGACATGTGTGTGCGCAGGCTCCTAAAGTAAAACTCTGCACGAGGAGGTAGAAAACCAACCAGCTCCATCCAACTACCCAACCCCCCCCCCCCCCCTTCCCCCTCCCCAGACAGTGGTAAAAAAAAAGTAAGTGCTGTGGGGGAAATGGGTGAACAAAAAATAGATTGGAAAGGGTTAAAGAGGATTTATATTGAAAAAAAACCCTCTGGGGGATACTTACCTTCGGACGAGGAAGCCTTTATGATACTAATGAGGCTTCCCTTGGCCTTCTCTGTCCCTCCGTTACTTTGCTGGGACCCCCCCGAATTGCGGCAAGGTAAATATTTACCTACCGCGATCCAGCGCAGGCGCACTAGCTGCTCTTCATTCGGCTTAAGGGGGAAATAGCCAAACCGGATCGATCCCACTCTACTGCTCAGACGCGAGTCCTTTTGCGCCTGCGGAGTAGAGCGGATACCATCAAGTTCGGCTATCTCCGCCTAGCCCGAATGAAGAGCCGCTACTGCACCTGCGCTGGATCCCTGAGAGGTAAACAAATCCTCTCTTGTCAAGCTGGTTGGGGGTGGATTTGAGGGAGCCAGTGCTGGATTCCCTGAAGCTACAGGGGAGGGGGAGGCCTCATTGGGACCCTGAGGCTTCCCCCTCCCGAGGTAAGTATCCATCCGAGTGCTTTTTTTTACAATACAGAGTCTCTTTATCATGAATGCCTGTGTATTAAAAAGGGCAGTCTGCCACCCAGGGGTAGACATTCCATGACACTACCTGAATCACAGGATTTGGGCGGCAAGATTTGGACAAACAGTTTGGGCCTCCTGGTGCCTGCCTCCGCTCCGCTTTCCCACCTACCTTCCCAGGGCCGGTTTAAGCAACAATGGGGCCCCAGGGCAAAATAAACCTGGGGGGCCCCCCCCAACATATACCCCGGAACAAAAATCTGCATTAGGGGACCTTTTTTGCAGCTGGTATAGTCAGGGTGTGAAGCCCAATCGGTCAGAGCTCCACATTCTGGCTATCCCAGCCTGCATGGGGGACAAGGGGTTAAATAGTTTCAGGAGGGGGGGATCCCACATAATTTTTTTTTTAAAATTCCTAAACTCTAAACATAAAAAAAATTGGGAAAATAGGAAAAAATGCCAGGGATCTTCATACAGCCATATTGCGGCTGTATAGCGATCCCTGGCCAAAGCGCTGCGGCTGCGTATGGACCCCCAGGAAACCCCGTCAGGAAATGTATTGCTCTTTCTTGTGATGCATGTAAAATTACACTACCGTTAGGTTTGCTACTAAAAGTGACATTTACCGCATTTAAAAGTATACTTTTTTCCTTTGAAACTTTAAAATCAATTTTCTCAAAAACTATAAGGTCTTTTTGAAAAATAGTTTTTTCCTCTTATTCCTAATGATCTCCTTAACATATCCTGCAAATTTAGGGTTTCTAGCATTTAAGGTGGATTTGCTATTAACCATTAAAGTCGGCAGGTTTTTAAATGTGTATTTGTTTTTCCTTTGAAACTTTAAAATCGATTTTCTCAAAAACTATAAGGCCGATTTGAAAAAAAATGTTTTCCTCTTGTAGCCACTGGGGGCCCCTACAAGCTCTGGGGCAGCTGCCTCCTTTGCCTCTATGGTAGCGCCGGCCCTGCACCTTCCTGACACCCACATTACCCTCCTCATTCACGCATCCCCGAATCCCCATCCTCATTCAATTGGTAGCACCTGCCGTCCTTCCCTATGACATCGTAAGCAGGTGAGATGTTGATAAATGCCTCTTATTGAGGCATGCTATGGTAAAACCCCATAACCAGTGAGAAACCACCATGGCCAGTCAGAGGGGGAAGCTTTGGCACAGGACTAATCAGGCAGAGGTGCTGGCACCGTACCAGTCAATCACAGCCTCCCGCTGCTGCTTTTGCTAACGGTGCTGATGGTCTTGCGGACGGGACTACAACACCGTCATTGGGCCAATCACTGCATTCTATCAGTGGCAATGAAGGTCACTGCTATCGGGGGGGGGGGGGGGGGGAGTGCATCCTTCAACGTTTGCTTCAGGCGGCAGAGAGTCTAGCCACCACAATAAAATTAGGTATGCACAGTAGATTTTCATTGAGCAGAGGAGTAGGTGAGAGGCCATCGTTTGTATATAAGTGGAGGATCATTCAGAGTGAATCAGTGGTGGTAATATAAAGCTTCATTGCTGTCCGGGGTGCGGCAGACCTAAATGTATGAACACTAGATTTTTATTGGCTGACTGTAGTTACAAAATCTAGTGTCTACAGGTGTCCCTCAACACAGTAAAGGTCCTTATACAGATACGCTTAACTTGCAGCTGTGCCTCCGTTCTACCGCAAACTGAGCGCCCTCCGGCTGCAATTTCATGCAGCAGACTAGCAATGTTTGTAACCCTATATGTGTTAGTGCTTGGAAACCACACCATGTTATGTCTGAGTGTGGCTGTGTCCATGCTCAGATGTGACTCCAGGAAGTGGACGCATCCCAATTATCTCTATGACTGCCATATTTGTATGACATGTTCAATTACTAACAACCGACCTCTGTTGTTCACTTATTGTAGACCCTACAGTGGGGCAGCTCTTGCTCGTCCTTCCACCTCCCTTCTCCTTAGAACAGGACAGCCTGCTAAGCAGAGACTTATGAATGGAAAACCTGCAGATCTTCCAGTGAAAGAAAAACTAGGAGCCCCTGATAGTATAGTAGTCAACACAGTTGTAGAGAAGATGGAGATAAAAACATGGTACTCACAAACCCCAGTTGTGGAACGGTAACCACGGTAAAAGGATTAGAGGCAGTAGGTCCGACCACCCTGTATATCCTAGTAGATTTGGTTACCCTCCATAAAAGGGTATCGTTGGAATTCAAAAAACGCAATTGCCAGAACTACAAGCAACCCCTATAGGGGTTGAAATGTAAACTGGAATGGATGGACAACCCCCAAAAATATTAAATATTTAAAAAAGGTAAGAAAAACGTACCTCTAGAAGCAGAGTTGAAAAAAAAATGTAGTAAAAACACACCTGACAACGCTTTTCACGGGTATAAGCTCACTACTTCAGGTCAATGAACAGTGTCTTGAGATCAGTGTCTATAGGCGCTCTGTGCCCTGCTACACTGACCTCAAGACACTGCTTCATTTTTGAGGGAAGTTTTCTTACCTTTTGAACAATTTGTAGATATTTACATATTTTCGAGGCATCTTCTTTTTTTGCAATTTGCTTAGCACAGAGATGAACAATGGGTCTCTAAAGTGCTTATTCCTAGAATGTTCCCAGAAACTATCACGAGTGAACTTTCCAGGCAATAATTATGGAGTGTGCTTTTGTAATTTCCTTATTCCTACTTCATAGAAATGAACCTGCGCATGCAGCCATGCCGAACGTGCATGCGCTTCAGAATCTGTTTCATGATGATGGTTGAACTGTCCTTTGCAAGCAGGACAACTGTCTAAAGTCTGTACCTTCTTCAGGGCACATACACATGCATTGCACACTCATCGGAATGGACAGGACACTTTCCAACAATCAGGTCTCCTAAAGTCTTCTTACCACTGAAGATCTGTGGGTCACCATAGCCTATAGCTTGGAATCCATTTTACCCTGAGAACATCATGTTTGAAAAGGACTCATTTCCCAACCAAGAAAGTTACCATTGTCTACATTGAACAGTCTTGTTTCTGTTTTATTGTCTTTATCTTTAGCTTGTACTGTTCTTTCCCCCCGTTTTCCCCTCTTGTTTGTAGCAGTGCACGGTCATAAATTATGATGCTAATAAGTAGGTTACCGGCAAGGACTGGCTCGCCAAGCAGCCTTTCCACCGCCAAAGAATGAATAAAATAATATACGTGTAAGTTTATGCGAATTAAGAGGTATAATAAATTATCAGGGTTTTTATCTCGCAAACCAATTTAGCCGAGTGCAGCTGTTTTATGAGTTCGGCGAGGAATAACCTACGACGCCGCGAGACGAGAGGTGGGGTCTTTTCTCCCCAATTACCCATGGGAGGAGGGTATCTTCTCCGAGATGATCCAGCAAGCTCAGCCTAAATGAAGGCAGCAGACAAACAGTAACCCATGACCAGATGCAAATCACCTGGCTCTTTTGAGCTAACAATAGACTTTGCTTTATTGTTCTGGCATTTAAGAACCGGCAAGATTACAAATTAGGCCACCTGGGGAATCAGTCGTATTTCTGGAACGCTGAGCACAGGCCCTTTTAGGAAAAAAAAATAGAAAGAGAGATTGTTACATTTTTTTTTCTCCCTTCTGCTAACAAGTCTTGACCTAAAGCATTATTAATGCAGCTAGTGATGGGGTCTAAACGGACCTTTTCAGCTATCTCATTGGTGTTTTTTTTTTCTGCTTTTTAAAATGGAGCTTGGATGGCTTGCATTTTCCGTGTTTGCTTAGTGAACTGGCCTTCGGAGACGCGTGTCTCGTTCTGCGCGCTGCTTATAGACAAAGATGTTTTTTTGTGGCTCGCGAACTTAAATCAAAGCTTGAGTAAGTCCTCTGGCTTCTGCTTTAAGAGCTTTGTTGGTTCTTTTTAAGGTGCTCAGGCATATGTTAACATAGTCGCTGAAATGTGTTATTAGGCCTGGAGCTCACTGGGGATCACTTCTGCACTTGCACTTTGTGCAGTGATCCCTGAAGTGTTTTTGGCGCAATATATAGGGAGATAGGAAGCACTGTACAACCTTCTGCCGATGATTTGTTTTGTTTTTTTTACCCGTTTATCCTGTGTTAATAAAGTGATGACCCACCCTTTACCCCCCCTTAAGGACCAGCGCTGTTTTTAGTGATCTGTGCTAGGGGGGCTCTGCAGCCCCAGCACAGATCAGGGTGCAGGCAGAGCGATCAGATCGCCCCCCTTCCCCCCCCCCCCCCTATGGGGATGATGTGCAGGGGGGGTCTGATCGCTCTTGCCTGCCTGAGGTTTGCAGAGGGGGCACCTCAAAGCCCCCCTCCGCAGCAAAATTCCCCCCCTCCCTCTCCTACCTTTTCCCCCCTGGTGATCCGGGCTGCACAGGACGCTATCCGTCCTGTGCAGCCAGTGACAGGCTGTCCCCTGTCACATGGCGGCGATCCCCGGCCGCTGATTGGCCGGGGATCGCTGATCTGCCTTACGGCGCTGCTGCGCAGCAGCGCCGTACAGTGTAAACAAAGGAGACATATGTCTCCTACGTTTACATTTAGTCTGCGAGCCGCAATCAGCGGCTCGCAGGTTATTCACGGAGACCCGCTCCGTGATCTAACAGGAAACGGCCGCTCGCGCGAGCGGCCTTTCCTGATTAATTAGGGAGGCACCTGGCGACGCAGATCTGCGTCGCTGGTCCTCCAGCTACCACTTTGCCGCCGCACGGTATGAGTGTGCGGTCGGCAAGTGGTTAAGATACTTACCAGTTCTCCTGAGGTTCATTTCCACTGGTGCATAGCCCTGCGCTTCTATATCTTCAACTACAATTAGAGAAGTGTCCACGACCTTTTGTACTAGGGGGCAGGTCTCAGGAGACCCGGCAAATAGTTTAAACTTTATTTTACATTAAAATCGCCCTCAAAGTGGATACACAATTGCTTTTAAAAAGCAATTCGAAAATAGCCGATCTCAGTCAGGTCCGCTCTACTGCGCAGGTGCAGCAGACTTGCGCCTGTGCAGTAGAGTGGACCCGACTGGAATCGGCTATTTTAGCCTATTTCCCAGGCGAGAGCCACTAATGCGCCTGCCTTGGAGCCGGGAAGGTATTGCTGCTGCCGTGGGACGAAGAAGGACGGGGGAAGCCTCGATAGGATTCAGAGGCTTCCCCTCCCAAGATGATTACCCCAATGCGCGTTTTTTGTTGATACAGATCTTTTTTAAAACACCACAGTTACTTGCTTACAAGAAATTCCGCTTTTAGTAATGAAATACCATTGCTTTCAGTTTAGCACTATACATGGCACGGATTAATGGCTAATACAGTATAATTTCAGCTTTCTTCAACTGTTTTTGTGTGCATAAAAACCTCAGGAGTGTCAGTTTTCCGCCAGCCAATGGGTTAGTGAGTGGATCTTTAATGCAGAATTCTCTGTGTTCTGTAAATTCCCCACATACATTCTCGACTCTTTTCAATCAGAAAACCAAAGAGCCCATTATAGTGTAGTATGTACTGGTAATGGAAGATTTATAGAGTAATTCAAAATGTAATACTCACAAACCAGGGTTACCATTAGGCAACCACTGTCAAGGCAGGTGGGGAGATTGTCCTGACCCCACTCAGGATTAAGAAGTCGCTCTCTGTAGTAGAAGAAGGAAGTGGGTACAACCCTCCACCTAGGGTGGACTCAATGTAGCAATAAGATAACAGAGGCGCCAAAAGGATAAAAGGGACTAAATGAGCTTAAAAAACAATTTGGTTATAGAGGAGGCAGTGGTGAGAGGCGCTCAGCTTTGATGTTACTAGCAGATGCTTTTTTACTCCTATCTGTATTGCCTGAGGAAGCAGGTTTAACCTGCGAAACGCGTTGCACTTTATTTTGGGTACCCAATAAAACGTTTTTTGACTGAAAATCTACAGTCGTGTGTTCTGCTTGGAGGGGTAAGTCCACCACTGCCTCCTCTATTAGCAAATTGGTTTTTAAGCTCATTTAGTCCCTTTTATCCTTTTGGCGCCTCTGTTATCGACTCTTTTCAAGTTAGGTTGACAGTAAAAGTTTTTTAAAAAATAAAGATACCTTAAAGAGAAATTCCAGTGAAAATAATGTAATTAAAACAATGCTTCATTTTTACAATAATTATGTATAAATGATTTAGT
Organism: Hyperolius riggenbachi; assembly: GCF_040937935.1. Taxonomy (NCBI): domain Eukaryota; kingdom Metazoa; phylum Chordata; class Amphibia; order Anura; family Hyperoliidae; genus Hyperolius; species Hyperolius riggenbachi. The sequence goes on from NC_090653.1 coordinate 273,663,572, forward strand.
CAGTGTTTGCCCATTGTAAAATCTTTTAAATCCCTGATTTATATTCTGACATTTATCACATGGCGACATTTTTACTGCTGGCAGGTGATGTAGCTGCTGCTTGCCGTTTTGGCAGTTGGAAACCGCTGTAAACTGCTATTTCCCTCAATGCAACAGGGTTCACAGACAGGAAACTGCCAAGAGTGGGAGGGATTTCACCGCAATATCAGCGATACAGCTCCCCCTTATGGTCTGTTTGTGAAAAGGAATAGATTTCTCATGTAAAAAGGGGTTTTAGCTACTGATTGGGATAAAGTTCAATTCTTGGTCAGAGTTTCTCTTTAAAGGATACTGAGGTGACATGGGACATGATGAGATAGACATGGGTATGTACAGTGCCAAGCACACAAATAACTATGCTGTGTTCCTTTTTTTCTTTCTCTGCCTGAAAGCGTTAAATATCAGGTATGTAAGTGGCTAACTCAGTCTTTTCCTAGCAGAAAATGGCTTCTGAGAGCAGGGAAGAGATAAAAGGGGGCAATAGTTCATAGATTTTAGCTCTGGCATACTTCAATGAATGTGTCATTGAGCAAAAACAATAAAACAGTTCTTAAAAAGTAGATTTAAACAAAATAAAACTGGAATATTTTAAAAAATCATTTTTAGGAGAAGGAAGATAGATACAATTGTTTGTTTCATTAGTTTATTTTCGCCTCTGGTGTCCTTTAAAACAGCTTTAAATGCATCATCACTTTAGTTCACGATCTTGAAAACTCACTATCTTAGATTCAAATCCCTCTATCCACTTTGCACATCACTTATATTAGTAAATTTACCACTGATGATGGTGCCGGGAAGGCGAAACCGGTTGGGTTGTAGAGTGGACGACTACTTTTACTGCTTTATGACTGTTGTCATGAAATGTGATTATATGGAAGAAGGTCCTGTTTGCAGCTACCTGCAATGTGAGGTACAGTTTTTCTGTTTTTAACTTTATTTATCTGCAGAAATAAATTGGTTGTGCCTCCTCATTCAAGAGCCTAATTGCTGGGTACACATGATCCAATTTCCTGTACGATTGACGGGTAATCTGACGGTAAGTTGTATCATGTGTACATGTCCAAACTGCTTCTGATCGATAATTGGATCGTTTTTCCTATGATAACTTCATAAAGGTAGAAGACCAAGAGCCCAATATAGTGTAGTATATATTAGAAGGGGAGGGGATGTAATATGAAACGTAAGTATTATACTTACAAACCAGGGTTACCTCCAAGGTAACGACTGTGAAGGCAGGTGGGGAGAACAAGCCTGTCCCCACTCAGGAATAAGACGTCGCTCTCTGTGGATAGGAGGAAAATACAGGGTATGTCACCCTTCCACCAAGGGTGGAATTCTAGATGCGCAGAGATGTACAGAGGCACCGGTAGGATAAAAGTCACTAAAAAGTTTAAGATGTTCAGGCTGCGGTGGTGGACCAGCCAACCCTAAACAGACACATGTACTGTCGGAATTCAAGTAATACACAATTTATTCATATACTCCCAATGAAAGTCGCAACGCATTTCGCAGGCAAGAACCCGCTTCCTCAGGCAATAAATAACAGGAGCAATACACTGGAAAATGACAGAGATAAATAACAACCATCAGAATACCGTGTGTGGTACAATTGTATGACAATAATGTGCTATAGAAACATATGACTATTAGAACAGTCGGTATCTGGTCATATAACTGGTAGCAAGAGAACCACATGGAAAATACCTACATGCATATATTCTACAATGAGGGTACCACATTTATCAATAAAATTATCTATAAAATTAATAAAATTAAATGGGGTCAGATAATAAAAAACATTCTGTGCTCACAATTCACATAAGCTTATCTATAGATGTGACAAATAGTTTCTTTGCATTGATATCAAAACAGAAAAGACGCATAAGTGTGTCCTTGTGTCTATGTACAAATTGTATAGAGGATTAGATAGGAGTGTTTTTAATTAAGGGCAAGGAAATTTGCCTAATGTGCGGCAGGAGTGCACAACTAATCTAAAATAAATTCAATCGTGGTGCCTGGAGGTGGGGAGGGGTAGGGGCTTATATGCGAGTCAGTGGAGAAGAATGAATGGTGGAGCAGTTTTTGTTACTTGCAGAAAAGCGTAAGGATGTTGCAATAGTGATCCTGCTTTTGCTAGTTGGCTCCCTGCTGTGTCCGTGCCGCCCATCCCTGCAATGTGGTGTGCAGAATGCGATGCTCAAGACTACCTGTGTCCCCTGGTTCGTGGAGCAGAGCGTGCAAGCAATGCATCAGTGGTGCAATGATCGGGGATTCTTCCTGAGTGGCATTTGCTGTATCTTATATCTATGACACTATCTAGTGGGGTCTTGAGACACAGCTGTATTATCCTTGGGGTACATCTGGGTATGGGGAAGGGCGAGGGAGGACTTGTACTGGGGGCAAATCTGGCTACTGCGAAGGAGGCTATACTGGGGAGGGGGCTTATACTTTTTTTAAAATGTATATAATTTATACATTTTATAAAATTTGCATATAAGCCAGAACTATTATAACCTTATTGACCATAACTAATAATGAGTAACCTAAACTGTCTCACGGTTGTCATTGCAGATGAGCAAAAAATGTGCGTTGTATGCAAATGACCATTTAAAAGATAAGGAAATATTCAGGGGCTAATCATAATTTGGAGGTGTCAATCAAGTAACCAGCAAGTGATACATTTACATTGCTATTGATGAATTGATTGGCACTGATTCTGTATAGCCTCTGCAAATTTCTGTTTCCTATTTTAAAATTTGCATACAAAATTAATTTTTCTGGCCATGATCATCAAAAGCGTCCTCAAAAGAGTCCTCAGTGGGGACTTCAAAAGGTATCTCATCTGCACAACCCATGAGGATTAGATTAGCAGTAATTACTAAAGAAGAAGACTGGCCACTGATCCTGATGTGCTATAGGCTATATCTCTATCCCCCATCCCATAGATAGCAGTGTAGCACTGCGCAGCTTTACCTACTTCCAGTGCTGGGCAGTCCTCTCTCTTCCTCACAGCCATGTGATATGAGGCAGTCACATGACTTGCACTGGTAACCCGCATGGAGTGGTGCTATGCTGCAGCATATTATACGTCTGCAGGGGAAATAGGACTGAATTAGGTAAA